>NW_026648491.1:0-56059 GCF_030028045.1 Hippopotamus amphibius kiboko | reverse complement strand
GGGGTGTGGGTCTGACAGGCAGGGCGGCCTGAGGGGGGAACGTGGATTGCAAGGCCAAAGCCACTGCGCTGAGCATTGCCCCTGGAAGTCCCAGCTGCAGGCTCTCTGCTCCACGCCAAGGCTGGAGTGAGCCTGGACCCTGGCCTGCAGACCCAGGCTTGCCCTGGGCACTGCTAGGGCGGGACCCAGCCCAGGCTCAGCCAGGCCTCCCTAGGGCTTGTGCTGGCCTAGGCCACTGCCAGCCAGCAGGAGCTCGACGCAACACAGTTCATTCGAGAAGGCCCCTGGGTGTTGCCTGTGGTGTCTCTTGCACTGCTCGGAAGCTGCAGGTCCAGAGGCTGTTGTGTGCACCTGGCCACTGGGGCCTGAGGATAGATAGAAGAGGCATGAGCCCCACTTGCCAGCGGGACTCCTGCCGCCTCGGAGTTGCCTGCCCACCACCCCCTTGCTGCCTGCGCTGTCTTCCCTGCTGCAGGCCTCTGGCCTGGTGCCCCAGCCAGTCTATGCCAAGGAAACAAGGTGCTTGCTCTCCCCTTGCTAGAAGCTCCTCCTACAGCCTTCTGGACCAGGGGACACATGCCCCCTGGACCAGCAGCCTGCAAGGAAGCTGCAGCTCAGCCATCCAGCAAGGCCTGCAGTACTAGGCAGGAAGCCACCTGCTAAGGACAGCTTTCCCACGCCAAACCTTGGAGGAGCTCATGGAGGCATGGGCCTGCAAGCGTTTTCCACGGGAGGGCACTGGGTGCCCAAAGCCTCCCCTGTGGCCTCTGAGCACCCTCCAGCCCACAGGCCCTGGCAACCCACTCTGTTGCCGGAGGCAAGTTCTAAGCAGGACGCTCTCGCCTGGGGAGCCAGGGTGCCTCCTGCTTGGCAAGTGGCTCAGGACCTCCTGTGGAGCGAGGCTTCCCCTCCCATGATTGGAGGCCAGCACATGGTGTCATCGCTCCACCGAAAACCTCTCTGCTTTGAATTCAGCCCTGGATCTCCTAGCCGACTGCTCTGCCCCAAGCAGCAACTCCAGCGTGCGCCCAGCCCCCAACCAGGAGAGTGCCTTTCCTGAGCACTGCTATGCCATGGCAGCTCCAGGAAGGCCTCCCAGGGCCTTCTCTCCCCTCACACCGTCGTGTCATTCGGCCCACCCGGGGAGCAAAGGTCCCCCTGGGCAGGGCTCAGGGTGCAGCCTGTGTGTGCTTTCACGGCTGGGAAAGGGGAGATCCTGAAGCTGGCTGCCCACTTGTGAATGGGGCCGGAGGGCAAGAGCCGGCATTCGTTTCGTGGGAAGCGGGAGATCTGGGCTCTCCAAGCTGCATGCAGATCCCCTCCCTGGCTGCCCCTCTTGCTGCCTTCTCGGCTGCCCAGCCTCTCTTCCCCACGCGTGCGTCTCATCGAAAGGAGCAGGCTGCTTGCCATTCTTGGCAAGGGCCTCATCCCACAAGCCCCGTTTCCTCGAAGGGGAGTGCACCTTGGTACCCAGAGCCTCCAGAGGAGCTGCAGTCTCTCCAGCCACAAAGGCCGGCAGCTGAGCCCAGGACAGCCTGCTGCGTGGAGGGCTTCCATGGGAGAGGGCCCTGCTTCCCTGGCGGGGGCTCTTGCTCACACTGCTCTCCGTGGGAGACACTGTGTGCGCCAAGTGGCTCCTGGGTGCAGAAGATCTCTCCCCAGCGCCGGAGGTGCAGGGAACCCTCTTTGGACACAGAGCAGTGTTCTAGGCAGGCCTCCCAGGCTGGGAGAGCCTCCACTGCCCCAGCTGTCCAACGGCCGCAGGAACACACTTCTAGGGGGTGTGGGTCTGACAGGCAGGGCGGCCTGAGGGGGGAACGTGGATTGCAAGGCCAAAGCCACTGCGCTGAGCATTGCCCCTGGAAGTCCCAGCTGCAGGCTCTCTGCTCCACGCCCAGGCTGGAGTGAGCCTGGACCCTGGCCTGCAGACCCAGGCTTGCCCTGGGCACTGCTAGGGCGGGACCCAGCCCAGGCTCAGCCAGGCCTCCCTAGGGCTTGTGCTGGCCTAGGCCACTGCCAGCCAGCAGGAGCTCGACGCAACACAGTTCATTCGAGAAGGCCCCTGGGTGTTGCCTGTGTGTGTCTCTTGCACTGCTCGGAAGCTGCAGGTCCAGAGGCTGTTGTGTGCACCTGGCCACTGGGGCCTGAGGATAGATAGAAGAGGCATGAGCCCACTTGCCAGCGGGACTCCTGCCGCCTCGGAGTTGCCTGCCCACCACCCCCTTGCTGCCTGCGCTGTCTTCCCTGCTGGCAGGCCTCTGGGTGCCCCAGCCAGTCTATGCCAAGGAAACAAGGTGCTTGCTCTCCCCTTGCTAGAAGCTCCTCCTACAGCCTTCTGGACCAGGGGACACATGCCCCCTGGACCAGCAGCCTGCAAGGAAGCTGCAGCTCAGCCATCCAGCAAGGCCTGCAGTACTAGGCAGGAAGCCACCTGCTAAGGACAGCTTTCCCACGCCAAACCTTGGAGGAGCTCATGGAGGCATGGGCCTGCAAGCGTTTTCCACGGGAGGGCACTGGGTGCCCAAAGCCTCCCCTGTGGCCTCTGAGCACCCTCCAGCCCACAGGCCCTGGCAACCCACTCTGTTGCCGGAGGCAAGTTCTAAGCAGGACGCTCTCGCCTGGGGAGCCAGGGTGCCTCCTGCTTGGCAAGTGGCTCAGGACCTCCTGTGGAGCGAGGCTTCCCCTCCCATGATTGGAGGCCAGCACATGGTGTCATCGCTCCACCGAAAACCTCTCTGCTTTGAATTCAGCCCTGGATCTCCTAGCCGACTGCTCTGCCCCAAGCAGCAACTCCAGCGTGCGCCCAGCCCCCAACCAGGAGAGTGCCTTTCCTGAGCACTGCTATGCCATGGCAGCTCCAGGAAGGCCTCCCAGGGCCTTCTCTCCCCTCACACCGTCGTGTCATTCGGCCCACCCGGGGAGCAAAGGTCCCCCTGGGCAGGGCTCAGGGTGCAGCCTGTGTGTGCTTTCACGGCTGGGAAAGGGGAGATCCTGAAGCTGGCTGCCCACTTGTGAATGGGGCCGGAGGGCAAGAGCCGGCATTCGTTTCGTGGGAAGCGGGAGATCTGGGCTCTCCAAGCTGCATGCAGATCCCCTCCCTGGCTGCCCCTCTTGCTGCCTTCTCGGCTGCCCAGCCTCTCTTCCCCACGCGTGCGTCTCATCGAAAGGAGCAGGCTGCTTGCCATTCTTGGCAAGGGCCTCATCCCACAAGCCCCGTTTCCTCGAAGGGGAGTGCACCTTGGTACCCAGAGCCTCCAGAGGAGCTGCAGTCTCTCCAGCCACAAAGGCCGGCAGCTGAGCCCAGGACAGCCTGCTGCGTGGAGGGCTTCCATGGGAGAGGGCCCTGCTTCCCTGGCGGGGGCTCTTGCTCACACTGCTCTCCGTGGGGAGACACTGTGTGCGCCAAGTGGCTCCTGGGTGCAGAAGATCTCTCCCCAGCGCCGGAGGTGCAGGGAACCCTCTTTGGACACAGAGCAGTGTTCTAGGCAGGCCTCCCAGGCTGGGAGAGCCTCCACTGCCCCAGCTGTCCAACGGCCGCAGGAACACACTTCTAGGGGGTGTGGGTCTGACAGGCAGGGCGGCCTGAGGGGGGAACGTGGATTGCAAGGCCAAAGCCACTGCGCTGAGCATTGCCCCTGGAAGTCCCAGCTGCAGGCTCTCTGCTCCACGCCCAGGCTGGAGTGAGCCTGGACCCTGGCCTGCAGACCCAGGCTTGCCCTGGGCACTGCTAGGGCGGGACCCAGCCCAGGCTCAGCCAGGCCTCCCTAGGGCTTGTGCTGGCCTAGGCCACTGCCAGCCAGCAGGAGCTCGACGCAACACAGTTCATTCGAGAAGGCCCCTGGGTGTTGCCTGTGTGTGTCTCTTGCACTGCTCGGAAGCTGCAGGTCCAGAGGCTGTTGTGTGCACCTGGCCACTGGGGCCTGAGGATAGATAGAAGAGGCATGAGCCCACTTGCCAGCGGGACTCCTGCCGCCTCGGAGTTGCCTGCCCACCACCCCCTTGCTGCCTGCGCTGTCTTCCCTGCTGGCAGGCCTCTGGGTGCCCCAGCCAGTCTATGCCAAGGAAACAAGGTGCTTGCTCTCCCCTTGCTAGAAGCTCCTCCTACAGCCTTCTGGACCAGGGGACACATGCCCCCTGGACCAGCAGCCTGCAAGGAAGCTGCAGCTCAGCCATCCAGCAAGGCCTGCAGTACTAGGCAGGAAGCCACCTGCTAAGGACAGCTTTCCCACGCCAAACCTTGGAGGAGCTCATGGAGGCATGGGCCTGCAAGCGTTTTCCACGGGAGGGCACTGGGTGCCCAAAGCCTCCCCTGTGGCCTCTGAGCACCCTCCAGCCCACAGGCCCTGGCAACCCACTCTGTTGCCGGAGGCAAGTTCTAAGCAGGACGCTCTCGCCTGGGGAGCCAGGGTGCCTCCTGCTTGGCAAGTGGCTCAGGACCTCCTGTGGAGCGAGGCTTCCCCTCCCATGATTGGAGGCCAGCACATGGTGTCATCGCTCCACCGAAAACCTCTCTGCTTTGAATTCAGCCCTGGATCTCCTAGCCGACTGCTCTGCCCCAAGCAGCAACTCCAGCGTGCGCCCAGCCCCCAACCAGGAGAGTGCCTTTCCTGAGCACTGCTATGCCATGGCAGCTCCAGGAAGGCCTCCCAGGGCCTTCTCTCCCCTCACACCGTCGTGTCATTCGGCCCACCCGGGGAGCAAAGGTCCCCCTGGGCAGGGCTCAGGGTGCAGCCTGTGTGTGCTTTCACGGCTGGGAAAGGGGAGATCCTGAAGCTGGCTGCCCACTTGTGAATGGGGCCGGAGGGCAAGAGCCGGCATTCGTTTCGTGGGAAGCGGGAGATCTGGGCTCTCCAAGCTGCATGCAGATCCCCTCCCTGGCTGCCCCTCTTGCTGCCTTCTCGGCTGCCCAGCCTCTCTTCCCCACGCGTGCGTCTCATCGAAAGGAGCAGGCTGCTTGCCATTCTTGGCAAGGGCCTCATCCCACAAGCCCCGTTTCCTCGAAGGGGAGTGCACCTTGGTACCCAGAGCCTCCAGAGGAGCTGCAGTCTCTCCAGCCACAAAGGCCGGCAGCTGAGCCCAGGACAGCCTGCTGCGTGGAGGGCTTCCATGGGAGAGGGCCCTGCTTCCCTGGCGGGGGCTCTTGCTCACACTGCTCTCCGTGGGGAGACACTGTGTGCGCCAAGTGGCTCCTGGGTGCAGAAGATCTCTCCCCAGCGCCGGAGGTGCAGGGAACCCTCTTTGGACACAGAGCAGTGTTCTAGGCAGGCCTCCCAGGCTGGGAGAGCCTCCACTGCCCCAGCTGTCCAACGGCCGCAGGAACACACTTCTAGGGGGTGTGGGTCTGACAGGCAGGGCGGCCTGAGGGGGGAACGTGGATTGCAAGGCCAAAGCCACTGCGCTGAGCATTGCCCCTGGAAGTCCCAGCTGCAGGCTCTCTGCTCCACGCCCAGGCTGGAGTGAGCCTGGACCCTGGCCTGCAGACCCAGGCTTGCCCTGGGCACTGCTAGGGCGGGACCCAGCCCAGGCTCAGCCAGGCCTCCCTAGGGCTTGTGCTGGCCTAGGCCACTGCCAGCCAGCAGGAGCTCGACGCAACACAGTTCATTCGAGAAGGCCCCTGGGTGTTGCCTGTGTGTGTCTCTTGCACTGCTCGGAAGCTGCAGGTCCAGAGGCTGTTGTGTGCACCTGGCCACTGGGGCCTGAGGATAGATAGAAGAGGCATGAGCCCACTTGCCAGCGGGACTCCTGCCGCCTCGGAGTTGCCTGCCCACCACCCCCTTGCTGCCTGCGCTGTCTTCCCCTGCTGGCAGGCCTCTGGGTGCCCCAGCCAGTCTATGCCAAGGAAACAAGGTGCTTGCTCTCCCCTTGCTAGAAGCTCCTCCTACAGCCTTCTGGACCAGGGGACACATGCCCCCTGGACCAGCAGCCTGCAAGGAAGCTGCAGCTCAGCCATCCAGCAAGGCCTGCAGTACTAGGCAGGAAGCCACCTGCTAAGGACAGCTTTCCCACGCCAAACCTTGGAGGAGCTCATGGAGGCATGGGCCTGCAAGCGTTTTCCACGGGAGGGCACTGGGTGCCCAAAGCCTCCCCTGTGGCCTCTGAGCACCCTCCAGCCCACAGGCCCTGGCAACCCACTCTGTTGCCGGAGGCAAGTTCTAAGCAGGACGCTCTCGCCTGGGGAGCCAGGGTGCCTCCTGCTTGGCAAGTGGCTCAGGACCTCCTGTGGAGCGAGGCTTCCCCTCCCATGATTGGAGGCCAGCACATGGTGTCATCGCTCCACCGAAAACCTCTCTGCTTTGAATTCAGCCCTGGATCTCCTAGCCGACTGCTCTGCCCCAAGCAGCAACTCCAGCGTGCGCCCAGCCCCCAACCAGGAGAGTGCCTTTCCTGAGCACTGCTATGCCATGGCAGCTCCAGGAAGGCCTCCCAGGGCCTTCTCTCCCCTCACACCGTCGTGTCATTCGGCCCACCCGGGGAGCAAAGGTCCCCCTGGGCAGGGCTCAGGGTGCAGCCTGTGTGTGCTTTCACGGCTGGGAAAGGGGAGATCCTGAAGCTGGCTGCCCACTTGTGAATGGGGCCGGAGGGCAAGAGCCGGCATTCGTTTCGTGGGAAGCGGGAGATCTGGGCTCTCCAAGCTGCATGCAGATCCCCTCCCTGGCTGCCCCTCTTGCTGCCTTCTCGGCTGCCCAGCCTCTCTTCCCCACGCGTGCGTCTCATCGAAAGGAGCAGGCTGCTTGCCATTCTTGGCAAGGGCCTCATCCCACAAGCCCCGTTTCCTCGAAGGGGAGTGCACCTTGGTACCCAGAGCCTCCAGAGGAGCTGCAGTCTCTCCAGCCACAAAGGCCGGCAGCTGAGCCCAGGACAGCCTGCTGCGTGGAGGGCTTCCATGGGAGAGGGCCCTGCTTCCCTGGCGGGGGCTCTTGCTCACACTGCTCTCCGTGGGGAGACACTGTGTGCGCCAAGTGGCTCCTGGGTGCAGAAGATCTCTCCCCAGCGCCGGAGGTGCAGGGAACCCTCTTTGGACACAGAGCAGTGTTCTAGGCAGGCCTCCCAGGCTGGGAGAGCCTCCACTGCCCCAGCTGTCCAACGGCCGCAGGAACACACTTCTAGGGGGTGTGGGTCTGACAGGCAGGGCGGCCTGAGGGGGGAACGTGGATTGCAAGGCCAAAGCCACTGCGCTGAGCATTGCCCCTGGAAGTCCCAGCTGCAGGCTCTCTGCTCCACGCCCAGGCTGGAGTGAGCCTGGACCCTGGCCTGCAGACCCAGGCTTGCCCTGGGCACTGCTAGGGCGGGACCCAGCCCAGGCTCAGCCAGGCCTCCCTAGGGCTTGTGCTGGCCTAGGCCACTGCCAGCCAGCAGGAGCTCGACGCAACACAGTTCATTCGAGAAGGCCCCTGGGTGTTGCCTGTGTGTGTCTCTTGCACTGCTCGGAAGCTGCAGGTCCAGAGGCTGTTGTGTGCACCTGGCCACTGGGGCCTGAGGATAGATAGAAGAGGCATGAGCCCACTTGCCAGCGGGACTCCTGCCGCCTCGGAGTTGCCTGCCCACCACCCCCTTGCTGCCTGCGCTGTCTTCCCTGCTGGCAGGCCTCTGGGTGCCCCAGCCAGTCTATGCCAAGGAAACAAGGTGCTTGCTCTCCCCTTGCTAGAAGCTCCTCCTACAGCCTTCTGGACCAGGGGACACATGCCCCCTGGACCAGCAGCCTGCAAGGAAGCTGCAGCTCAGCCATCCAGCAAGGCCTGCAGTACTAGGCAGGAAGCCACCTGCTAAGGACAGCTTTCCCACGCCAAACCTTGGAGGAGCTCATGGAGGCATGGGCCTGCAAGCGTTTTCCACGGGAGGGCACTGGGTGCCCAAAGCCTCCCCTGTGGCCTCTGAGCACCCTCCAGCCCACAGGCCCTGGCAACCCACTCTGTTGCCGGAGGCAAGTTCTAAGCAGGACGCTCTCGCCTGGGGAGCCAGGGTGCCTCCTGCTTGGCAAGTGGCTCAGGACCTCCTGTGGAGCGAGGCTTCCCCTCCCATGATTGGAGGCCAGCACATGGTGTCATCGCTCCACCGAAAACCTCTCTGCTTTGAATTCAGCCCTGGATCTCCTAGCCGACTGCTCTGCCCCAAGCAGCAACTCCAGCGTGCGCCCAGCCCCCAACCAGGAGAGTGCCTTTCCTGAGCACTGCTATGCCATGGCAGCTCCAGGAAGGCCTCCCAGGGCCTTCTCTCCCCTCACACCGTCGTGTCATTCGGCCCACCCGGGGAGCAAAGGTCCCCCTGGGCAGGGCTCAGGGTGCAGCCTGTGTGTGCTTTCACGGCTGGGAAAGGGGAGATCCTGAAGCTGGCTGCCCACTTGTGAATGGGGCCGGAGGGCAAGAGCCGGCATTCGTTTCGTGGGAAGCGGGAGATCTGGGCTCTCCAAGCTGCATGCAGATCCCCTCCCTGGCTGCCCCTCTTGCTGCCTTCTCGGCTGCCCAGCCTCTCTTCCCCACGCGTGCGTCTCATCGAAAGGAGCAGGCTGCTTGCCATTCTTGGCAAGGGCCTCATCCCACAAGCCCCGTTTCCTCGAAGGGGAGTGCACCTTGGTACCCAGAGCCTCCAGAGGAGCTGCAGTCTCTCCAGCCACAAAGGCCGGCAGCTGAGCCCAGGACAGCCTGCTGCGTGGAGGGCTTCCATGGGAGAGGGCCCTGCTTCCCTGGCGGGGGCTCTTGCTCACACTGCTCTCCGTGGGGAGACACTGTGTGCGCCAAGTGGCTCCTGGGTGCAGAAGATCTCTCCCCAGCGCCGGAGGTGCAGGGAACCCTCTTTGGACACAGAGCAGTGTTCTAGGCAGGCCTCCCAGGCTGGGAGAGCCTCCACTGCCCCAGCTGTCCAACGGCCGCAGGAACACACTTCTAGGGGGTGTGGGTCTGACAGGCAGGGCGGCCTGAGGGGGGAACGTGGATTGCAAGGCCAAAGCCACTGCGCTGAGCATTGCCCCTGGAAGTCCCAGCTGCAGGCTCTCTGCTCCACGCCCAGGCTGGAGTGAGCCTGGACCCTGGCCTGCAGACCCAGGCTTGCCCTGGGCACTGCTAGGGCGGGACCCAGCCCAGGCTCAGCCAGGCCTCCCTAGGGCTTGTGCTGGCCTAGGCCACTGCCAGCCAGCAGGAGCTCGACGCAACACAGTTCATTCGAGAAGGCCCCTGGGTGTTGCCTGTGTGTGTCTCTTGCACTGCTCGGAAGCTGCAGGTCCAGAGGCTGTTGTGTGCACCTGGCCACTGGGGCCTGAGGATAGATAGAAGAGGCATGAGCCCACTTGCCAGCGGGACTCCTGCCGCCTCGGAGTTGCCTGCCCACCACCCCCTTGCTGCCTGCGCTGTCTTCCCTGCTGGCAGGCCTCTGGGTGCCCCAGCCAGTCTATGCCAAGGAAACAAGGTGCTTGCTCTCCCCTTGCTAGAAGCTCCTCCTACAGCCTTCTGGACCAGGGGACACATGCCCCCTGGACCAGCAGCCTGCAAGGAAGCTGCAGCTCAGCCATCCAGCAAGGCCTGCAGTACTAGGCAGGAAGCCACCTGCTAAGGACAGCTTTCCCACGCCAAACCTTGGAGGAGCTCATGGAGGCATGGGCCTGCAAGCGTTTTCCACGGGAGGGCACTGGGTGCCCAAAGCCTCCCCTGTGGCCTCTGAGCACCCTCCAGCCCACAGGCCCTGGCAACCCACTCTGTTGCCGGAGGCAAGTTCTAAGCAGGACGCTCTCGCCTGGGGAGCCAGGGTGCCTCCTGCTTGGCAAGTGGCTCAGGACCTCCTGTGGAGCGAGGCTTCCCCTCCCATGATTGGAGGCCAGCACATGGTGTCATCGCTCCACCGAAAACCTCTCTGCTTTGAATTCAGCCCTGGATCTCCTAGCCGACTGCTCTGCCCCAAGCAGCAACTCCAGCGTGCGCCCAGCCCCCAACCAGGAGAGTGCCTTTCCTGAGCACTGCTATGCCATGGCAGCTCCAGGAAGGCCTCCCAGGGCCTTCTCTCCCCTCACACCGTCGTGTCATTCGGCCCACCCGGGGAGCAAAGGTCCCCCTGGGCAGGGCTCAGGGTGCAGCCTGTGTGTGCTTTCACGGCTGGGAAAGGGGAGATCCTGAAGCTGGCTGCCCACTTGTGAATGGGGCCGGAGGGCAAGAGCCGGCATTCGTTTCGTGGGAAGCGGGAGATCTGGGCTCTCCAAGCTGCATGCAGATCCCCTCCCTGGCTGCCCCTCTTGCTGCCTTCTCGGCTGCCCAGCCTCTCTTCCCCACGCGTGCGTCTCATCGAAAGGAGCAGGCTGCTTGCCATTCTTGGCAAGGGCCTCATCCCACAAGCCCCGTTTCCTCGAAGGGGAGTGCACCTTGGTACCCAGAGCCTCCAGAGGAGCTGCAGTCTCTCCAGCCACAAAGGCCGGCAGCTGAGCCCAGGACAGCCTGCTGCGTGGAGGGCTTCCATGGGAGAGGGCCCTGCTTCCCTGGCGGGGGCTCTTGCTCACACTGCTCTCCGTGGGGAGACACTGTGTGCGCCAAGTGGCTCCTGGGTGCAGAAGATCTCTCCCCAGCGCCGGAGGTGCAGGGAACCCTCTTTGGACACAGAGCAGTGTTCTAGGCAGGCCTCCCAGGCTGGGAGAGCCTCCACTGCCCCAGCTGTCCAACGGCCGCAGGAACACACTTCTAGGGGGTGTGGGTCTGACAGGCAGGGCGGCCTGAGGGGGGAACGTGGATTGCAAGGCCAAAGCCACTGCGCTGAGCATTGCCCCTGGAAGTCCCAGCTGCAGGCTCTCTGCTCCACGCCCAGGCTGGAGTGAGCCTGGACCCTGGCCTGCAGACCCAGGCTTGCCCTGGGCACTGCTAGGGCGGGACCCAGCCCAGGCTCAGCCAGGCCTCCCTAGGGCTTGTGCTGGCCTAGGCCACTGCCAGCCAGCAGGAGCTCGACGCAACACAGTTCATTCGAGAAGGCCCCTGGGTGTTGCCTGTGTGTGTCTCTTGCACTGCTCGGAAGCTGCAGGTCCAGAGGCTGTTGTGTGCACCTGGCCACTGGGGCCTGAGGATAGATAGAAGAGGCATGAGCCCACTTGCCAGCGGGACTCCTGCCGCCTCGGAGTTGCCTGCCCACCACCCCCTTGCTGCCTGCGCTGTCTTCCCTGCTGGCAGGCCTCTGGGTGCCCCAGCCAGTCTATGCCAAGGAAACAAGGTGCTTGCTCTCCCCTTGCTAGAAGCTCCTCCTACAGCCTTCTGGACCAGGGGACACATGCCCCCTGGACCAGCAGCCTGCAAGGAAGCTGCAGCTCAGCCATCCAGCAAGGCCTGCAGTACTAGGCAGGAAGCCACCTGCTAAGGACAGCTTTCCCACGCCAAACCTTGGAGGAGCTCATGGAGGCATGGGCCTGCAAGCGTTTTCCACGGGAGGGCACTGGGTGCCCAAAGCCTCCCCTGTGGCCTCTGAGCGCCCTCCAGCCCACAGGCCCTGGCAACCCACTCTGTTGCCGGAGGCAAGTTCTAAGCAGGACGCTCTCGCCTGGGGAGCCAGGGTGCCTCCTGCTTGGCAAGTGGCTCAGGACCTCCTGTGGAGCGAGGCTTCCCCTCCCATGATTGGAGGCCAGCACATGGTGTCATCGCTCCACCGAAAACCTCTCTGCTTTGAATTCAGCCCTGGATCTCCTAGCCGACTGCTCTGCCCCAAGCAGCAACTCCAGCGTGCGCCCAGCCCCCAACCAGGAGAGTGCCTTTCCTGAGCACTGCTATGCCATGGCAGCTCCAGGAAGGCCTCCCAGGGCCTTCTCTCCCCTCACACCGTCGTGTCATTCGGCCCACCCGGGGAGCAAAGGTCCCCCTGGGCAGGGCTCAGGGTGCAGCCTGTGTGTGCTTTCACGGCTGGGAAAGGGGAGATCCTGAAGCTGGCTGCCCACTTGTGAATGGGGCCGGAGGGCAAGAGCCGGCATTCGTTTCGTGGGAAGCGGGAGATCTGGGCTCTCCAAGCTGCATGCAGATCCCCTCCCTGGCTGCCCCTCTTGCTGCCTTCTCGGCTGCCCAGCCTCTCTTCCCCACGCGTGCGTCTCATCGAAAGGAGCAGGCTGCTTGCCATTCTTGGCAAGGGCCTCATCCCACAAGCCCCGTTTCCTCGAAGGGGAGTGTACCTTGGTACCCAGAGCCTCCAGAGGAGCTGCAGTCTCTCCAGCCACAAAGGCCGGCAGCTGAGCCCAGGACAGCCTGCTGCGTGGAGGGCTTCCATGGGAGAGGGCCCTGCTTCCCTGGCGGGGGCTCTTGCTCACACTGCTCTCCGTGGGGAGACACTGTGTGCGCCAAGTGGCTCCTGGGTGCAGAAGATCTCTCCCCAGCGCCGGAGGTGCAGGGAACCCTCTTTGGACACAGAGCAGTGTTCTAGGCAGGCCTCCCAGGCTGGGAGAGCCTCCACTGCCCCAGCTGTCCAACGGCCGCAGGAACACACTTCTAGGGGGTGTGGGTCTGACAGGCAGGGCGGCCTGAGGGGGGAACGTGGATTGCAAGGCCAAAGCCACTGCGCTGAGCATTGCCCCTGGAAGTCCCAGCTGCAGGCTCTCTGCTCCACGCCCAGGCTGGAGTGAGCCTGGACCCTGGCCTGCAGACCCAGGCTTGCCCTGGGCACTGCTAGGGCGGGACCCAGCCCAGGCTCAGCCAGGCCTCCCTAGGGCTTGTGCTGGCCTAGGCCACTGCCAGCCAGCAGGAGCTCGACGCAACACAGTTCATTCGAGAAGGCCCCAGGGTGTTGCCTGTGTGTGTCTCTTGCACTGCTCGGAAGCTGCAGGTCCAGAGGCTGTTGTGTGCACCTGGCCACTGGGGCCTGAGGATAGATAGAAGAGGCATGAGCCCACTTGCCAGCGGGACTCCTGCCGCCTCGGAGTTGCCTGCCCACCACCCCCTTGCTGCCTGCGCTGTCTTCCCTGCTGGCAGGCCTCTGGGTGCCCCGGCCAGTCTATGCCAAGGAAACAAGGTGCTTGCTCTCCCCTTGCTAGAAGCTCCTCCTACAGCCTTCTGGACCAGGGGACACATGCCCCCTGGACCAGCAGCCTGCAAGGAAGCTGCAGCTCAGCCATCCAGCAAGGCCTGCAGTACTAGGCAGGAAGCCACCTGCTAAGGACAGCTTTCCCACGCCAAACCTTGGAGGAGCTCATGGAGGCATGGGCCTGCAAGCGTTTTCCACGGGAGGGCACTGGGTGCCCAAAGCCTCCCCTGTGGCCTCTGAGCACCCTCCAGCCCACAGGCCCTGGCAACCCACTCTGTTGCCGGAGGCAAGTTCTAAGCAGGACGCTCTCGCCTGGGGAGCCAGGGTGCCTCCTGCTTGGCAAGTTGCTCAGGACCTCCTGTGGAGCGAGGCTTCCCCTCCCATGATTGGAGGCCAGCACATGGTGTCATCGCTCCACCGAAAACCTCTCTGCTTTGAATTCAGCCGTGGATCTCCTAGCCGACTGCTCTGCCCCAAGCAGCAACTCCAGCGTGCGCCCAGCCCCCAACCAGGAGAGTGTCTTTCCTGAGCACTGCTATGCCATGGCAGCTCCAGGAAGGCCTCCCAGGGCCTTCTCTCCCCTCACACCGTCGTGTCATTCGGCCCACCCGGGGAGCAAAGGTCCCCCTGGGCAGGGCTCAGGGTGCAGCCTGTGTGTGCTTTCACGGCTGGGAAAGGGGAGATCCTGAAGCTGGCTGCCCACTTGTGAATGGGGCCGGAGGGCAAGAGCCGGCATTCGTTTCGTGGGAAGCGGGAGATCTGGGCTCTCCAAGCTGCATGCAGATCCCCTCCCTGGCTGCCCCTCTTGCTGCCTTCTCGGCTGCCCAGCCTCTCTTCCCCACGCGTGCGTCTCATCGAAAGGAGCAGGCTGCTTGCCATTCTTGGCAAGGGCCTCATCCCACAAGCCCCGTTTCCTCGAAGGGGAGTGCACCTTGGTACCCAGAGCCTCCAGAGGAGCTGCAGTCTCTCCAGCCACAAAGGCCGGCAGCTGAGCCCAGGACAGCCTGCTGCGTGGAGGGCTTCCATGGGAGAGGGCCCTGCTTCCCTGGCGGGGGCTCTTGCTCACACTGCTCTCCGTGGGGAGACACTGTGTGCGCCAAGTGGCTCCTGGGTGCAGAAGATCTCTCCCCAGCGCCGGAGGTGCAGGGAACCCTCTTTGGACACAGAGCAGTGTTCTAGTCAGGCCTCCCAGGCTGGGAGAGCCTCCACTGCCCCAGCTGTCCAACGGCCGCAGGAACACACTTCTAGGGGGTGTGGGTCTGACAGGCAGGGCGGCCTGAGGGGGGAACGTGGATTGCAAGGCCAAAGCCACTGCGCTGAGCATTGCCCCTGGAAGTCCCAGCTGCAGGCTCTCTGTTCCACGCCCAGGCTGGAGTGAGCCTGGA
The DNA here is from genome assembly GCF_030028045.1 of Hippopotamus amphibius kiboko. NCBI lineage: Eukaryota > Metazoa > Chordata > Mammalia > Artiodactyla > Hippopotamidae > Hippopotamus > Hippopotamus amphibius. The sequence continues at coordinate 41,711 of NW_026648491.1, read as the reverse complement.
CCCTGGCCTGCAGACCCAGGCTTGCCCTGGGCACTGCTAGGGCGGGACCCAGCCCAGGCTCAGCCAGGCCTCCCTAGGGCTTGTGCTGGCCTAGGCCACTGCCAGCCAGCAGGAGCTCGACGCAACACAGTTCATTCGAGAAGGCCCCAGGGTGTTGCCTGTGTGTGTCTCTTGCACTGCTCGGAAGCTGCAGGTCCAGAGGCTGTTGTGTGCACCTGGCCACTGGAGCCTGAGGATAGATAGAAGAGGCATGAGCCCACTTGCCAGCGGGACTCCTGCCGCCTCGGAGTTGCCTGCCCACCACCCCCTTGCTGCCTGCGCTGTCTTCCCTGCTGGCAGGCCTCTGGGTGCCCCGGCCAGTCTATGCCAAGGAAACAAGGTGCTTGCTCTCCCCTTGCTAGAAGCTCCTCCTACAGCCTTCTGGACCAGGGGACACATGCCCCCTGGACCAGCAGCCTGCAAGGAAGCTGCAGCTCAGCCATCCAGCAAGGCCTGCAGTACTAGGCAGGGAGCCACCTGCTAAGGACAGCTTTCCCACGCCAAACCTTGGAGGAGCTCATGGAGGCACGGGCCTGCAAGCGTTTTCCACGGGAGGGCACTGGGTGCCCAAAGCCTCCCCTGCGGCCTCTGAGCGCCCTCCAGCCCACAGGCCCTGGCAACCCACTCTGTTGCCGGAGGGAAGTTCTAAGTAGGACGCTCTCGCCTGGGGAGCCAGGGTGCCTCCTGCTTGGCAAGTGGCTCAGGACCTCCTGTGGAGCGAGGCTTCCCCTCCCATGCTTGGCGGCCAGCAGATGGTGTCCTCGCTCCACCGAAAACCTCTCTGCTTTGAATTCAGCCCTGGATCTCCTAGCCGACTGCTCTGCCCCAAGCAGCAACTCCAGCGTGCGCCCAGCCCCCAACCAGGAGAGTGCCTTTCCTGAGCACTGCTATGCCATGGCAGCTCCAGGAAGGCCTCCCAGGGCCTTCTCTCCCCTCACACCGTCGTGTCATTCGGCCCACCCGGGGAGCAAAGGTCCCCCTGGGCAGGGCTCAGGGTGCTACCTGTGTGTGCTTTCACGGCTGGGAAAGGGGAGATCCTGAAGCTGGCTGCCCACTTGTGAATGGGGCCGGAGGGCAAGAGCCGGCATTCGTTTCGTGGGAAGCGGGAGATCTGGGCTCTCCAAGCTGCATGCAGATCCCCTCCCTGGCTGCCCCTCTTGCTGCCTTCTCGGCTGCCCAGCCTCTCTTCCCCACGCGTGCGTCTCATCGAAAGGAGTAGGCTGCTTGCCATTCTTGGCAAGGGCCTCATCCCACAAGCCCCGTTTCCTCGAAGGGGAGTGCACATTGGTACCCAGAGCCTCCAGAGGAGCTGCAGTCTCTCCAGCCACAAAGGCCGGCAGCTGAGCCCAGGACAGCCTGCTGCGTGGAGGGCTTCCATGGGAGAGGGCCCTGCTTCCCTGGCGGGGGCTCTTGCTCACACTGCTCTCCGTGGGGAGACACTGTGTGCGCCAAGTGGCTCCTGGGTGCAGAAGATCTCTCCCCAGCGCCGGAGGTGCAGGGAACCCTCTTTGGACACAGAGCAGTGTTCTAGGCAGGCCTCCCAGGCTGGGAGAGCCTCCACTGCCCCAGCTGTCCAACGGCCGCAGGAACACACTTCTAGGGGGTGTGGGTCTGACAGGCAGGGCGGCCTGAGGGGGGAACGTGGATTGCAAGGCCAAAGCCACTGCGCTGAGCATTGCCCCTGGAAGTCCCAGCTGCAGGCTCTCTGCTCCACGCCCAGGCTGGAGTGAGCCTGGACCCTGGCCTGCAGACCCAGGCTTGCCCTGGGCACTGCTAGGGCGGGACCCAGCCCAGGCTCAGCCAGGCCTCCCTAGGGCTTGTGCTGGCCTAGGCCACTGCCAGCCAGCAGGAGCTCGACGCAACACAGTTCATTCGAGAAGGCCCCAGGGTGTTGCCTGTGTGTGTCTCTTGCACTGCTCGGAAGCTGCAGGTCCAGAGGCTGTTGTGTGCACCTGGCCACTGGGGCCTGAGGATAGATAGAAGAGGCATGAGCCCACTTGCCAGCGGGACTCCTGCCGCCTCGGAGTTGCCTGCCCACCACCCCCTTGCTGCCTGCGCTGTCTTCCCTGCTGGCAGGCCTCTGGGTGCCCCGGCCAGTCTATGCCAAGGAAACAAGGTGCTTGCTCTCCCCTTGCTAGAAGCTCCTCCTACAGCCTTCTGGACCAGGGGACACATGCCCCCTGGACCAGCAGCCTGCAAGGAAGCTGCAGCTCAGCCATCCAGCAAGGCCTGCAGTACTAGGCAGGAAGCCACCTGCTAAGGACAGCTTTCCCACGCCAAACCTTGGAGGAGCTCATGGAGGCATGGGCCTGCAAGCGTTTTCCACGGGAGGGCACTGGGTGCCCAAAGCCTCCCCTGTGGCCTCTGAGCACCCTCCAGCCCACAGGCCCTGGCAACCCACTCTGTTGCCGGAGGCAAGTTCTAAGCAGGACGCTCTCGCCTGGGGAGCCAGGGTGCCTCCTGCTTGGCAAGTGGCTCAGGACCTCCTGTGGAGCGAGGCTTCCCCTCCCATGATTGGAGGCCAGCACATGGTGTCATCGCTCCACCGAAAACCTCTCTGCTTTGAATTCAGCCGTGGATCTCCTAGCCGACTGCTCTGCCCCAAGCAGCAACTCCAGCGTGCGCCCAGCCCCCAACCAGGAGAGTGTCTTTCCTGAGCACTGCTATGCCATGGCAGCTCCAGGAAGGCCTCCCAGGGCCTTCTCTCCCCTCACACCGTCGTGTCATTCGGCCCACCCGGGGAGCAAAGGTCCCCCTGGGCAGGGCTCAGGGTGCAGCCTGTGTGTGCTTTCACGGCTGGGAAAGGGGAGATCCTGAAGCTGGCTGCCCACTTGTGAATGGGGCCGGAGGGCAAGAGCCGGCATTCGTTTCGTGGGAAGCGGGAGATCTGGGCTCTCCAAGCTGCATGCAGATCCCCTCCCTGGCTGCCCCTCTTGCTGCCTTCTCGGCTGCCCAGCCTCTCTTCCCCACGCGTGCGTCTCATCGAAAGGAGCAGGCTGCTTGCCATTCTTGGCAAGGGCCTCATCCCACAAGCCCCGTTTCCTCGAAGGGGAGTGCACCTTGGTACCCAGAGCCTCCAGAGGAGCTGCAGTCTCTCCAGCCACAAAGGCCGGCAGCTGAGCCCAGGACAGCCTGCTGCGTGGAGGGCTTCCATGGGAGAGGGCCCTGCTTCCCTGGCGGGGGCTCTTGCTCACACTGCTCTCCGTGGGGAGACACTGTGTGCGCCAAGTGGCTCCTGGGTGCAGAAGATCTCTCCCCAGCGCCGGAGGTGCAGGGAACCCTCTTTGGACACAGAGCAGTGTTCTAGTCAGGCCTCCCGGGCTGGGAGAGCCTCCACTGCCCCAGCTGTCCAACGGCCGCAGGAACACACTTCTAGGGGGTGTGGGTCTGACAGGCAGGGCGGCCTGAGGGGGGAACGTGGATTGCAAGGCCAAAGCCACTGCGCTGAGCATTGCCCCTGGAAGTCCCAGCTGCAGGCTCTCTGTTCCACGCCCAGGCTGGAGTGAGCCTGGACCCTGGCCTGCAGACCCAGGCTTGCCCTGGGCACTGCTAGGGCGGGACCCAGCCCAGGCTCAGCCAGGCCTCCCTAGGGCTTGTGCTGGCCTAGGCCACTGCCAGCCAGCAGGAGCTCGACGCAACACAGTTCATTCGAGAAGGCCCCAGGGTGTTGCCTGTGTGTGTCTCTTGCACTGCTCGGAAGCTGCAGGTCCAGAGGCTGTTGTGTGCACCTGGCCACTGGAGCCTGAGGATAGATAGAAGAGGCATGAGCCCACTTGCCAGCGGGACTCCTGCCGCCTCGGAGTTGCCTGCCCACCACCCCCTTGCTGCCTGCGCTGTCTTCCCTGCTGGCAGGCCTCTGGGTGCCCCGGCCAGTCTATGCCAAGGAAACAAGGTGCTTGCTCTCCCCTTGCTAGAAGCTCCTCCTACAGCCTTCTGGACCAGGGGACACATGCCCCCTGGACCAGCAGCCTGCAAGGAAGCTGCAGCTCAGCCATCCAGCAAGGCCTGCAGTACTAGGCAGGGAGCCACCTGCTAAGGACAGCTTTCCCACGCCAAACCTTGGAGGAGCTCATGGAGGCACGGGCCTGCAAGCGTTTTCCACGGGAGGGCACTGGGTGCCCAAAGCCTCCCCTGCGGCCTCTGAGCGCCCTCCAGCCCACAGGCCCTGGCAACCCACTCTGTTGCCGGAGGGAAGTTCTAAGCAGGACGCTCTCGCCTGGGGAGCCAGGGTGCCTCCTGCTTGGCAAGTGGCTCAGGACCTCCTGTGGAGCGAGGCTTCCTCTCCCATGCTTGGCGGCCAGCAGATGGTGTCCTCGCTCCACCGAAAACCTCTCTGCTTTGAATTCAGCCCTGGATCTCCTAGCCCACTGCTCTGCCCCAAGCAGCAACTCCAGCGTGCGCCCAGCCCCCAACCAGGAGAGTGCCTTTCCTGAGCACTGCTATGCCATGGCAGCTCCAGGAAGGCCTCCCAGGGCCTTCTCTCCCCTCACACCGTCGTGTCATTCGGCCCACCCGGGGAGCAAAGGTCCCCCTGGGCAGGGCTCAGGGTGCTACCTGTGTGTGCTTTCACGGCTGGGAAAGGGGAGATCCTGAAGCTGGCTGCCCACTTGTGAATGGGGCCGGAGGGCAAGAGCCGGCATTCGTTTCGTGGGAAGCGGGAGATCTGGGCTCTCCAAGCTGCATGCAGATCCCCTCCCTGGCTGCCCCTCTTGCTGCCTTCTCGGCTGCCCAGCCTCTCTTCCCCACGCGTGCGTCTCATCGAAAGGAGCAGGCTGCTTGCCATTCTTGGCAAGGGCCTCATCCCACAAGCCCCGTTTCCTCGAAGGGGAGTGCACATTGGTACCCAGAGCCTCCAGAGGAGCTGCAGTCTCTCCAGCCACAAAGGCCGGCAGCTGAGCCCAGGACAGCCTGCTGCGTGGAGGGCTTCCATGGGAGAGGGCCCTGCTTCCCTGGCGGGGGCTCTTGCTCACACTGCTCTCCGTGGGGAGACACTGTGTGCGCCAAGTGGCTCCTGGGTGCAGAAGATCTCTCCCCAGCGCCGGAGGTGCAGGGAACCCTCTTTGGACACAGAGCAGTGTTCTAGGCAGGCCTCCCAGGCTGGGAGAGCCTCCACTGCCCCAGCTGTCCAACGGCCTCAGGAACACACTTCTAGGGGCTGTGGGTCTGACAGGCAGGGCGGCCTGAGGGGGGAACGTGGATTGCAAGGCCAAAGCCACTGCGCTGAGCATTGCCCCTGGAAGTCCCAGCTGCAGGCTCTCTGCTCCACGCCCAGGCTGGAGTGAGCCTGGACCCTGGCCTGCAGACCCAGGCTTGCCCTGGGCACTGCTAGGGCGGGACCCAGCCCAGGCTCAGCCAGGCCTCCCTAGGGCTTGTGCTGGCCTAGGCCACTGCCAGCCAGCAGGAGCTCGACGCAACACAGTTCATTCGAGAAGGCCCCAGGGTGTTGCCTGTGTGTGTCTCTTGCACTGCTCGGAAGCTGCAGGTCCAGAGGCTGTTGTGTGCACCTGGCCACTGGGGCCTGAGGATAGATAGAAGAGGCATGAGCCCACTTGCCAGCGGGACTCCTGCCGCCTCGGAGTTGCCTGCCCACCACCCCCTTGCTGCCTGCGCTGTCTTCCCTGCTGGCAGGCCTCTGGGTGCCCCGGCCAGTCTATGCCAAGGAAACAAGGTGCTTGCTCTCCCCTTGCTAGAAGCTCCTCCTACAGCCTTCTGGACCAGGGGACACATGCCCCCTGGACCAGCAGCCTGCAAGGAAGCTGCAGCTCAGCCATCCAGCAAGGCCTGCAGTACTAGGCAGGAAGCCACCTGCTAAGGACAGCTTTCCCACGCCAAACCTTGGAGGAGCTCATGGAGGCATGGGCCTGCAAGCGTTTTCCACGGGAGGGCACTGGGTGCCCAAAGCCTCCCCTGTGGCCTCTGAGCACCCTCCAGCCCACAGGCCCTGGCAACCCACTCTGTTGCCGGAGGCAAGTTCTAAGCAGGACGCTCTCGCCTGGGGAGCCAGGGTGCCTCCTGCTTGGCAAGTTGCTCAGGACCTCCTGTGGAGCGAGGCTTCCCCTCCCATGATTGGAGGCCAGCACATGGTGTCATCGCTCCACCGAAAACCTCTCTGCTTTGAATTCAGCCGTGGATCTCCTAGCCGACTGCTCTGCCCCAAGCAGCAACTCCAGCGTGCGCCCAGCCCCCAACCAGGAGAGTGTCTTTCCTGAGCACTGCTATGCCATGGCAGCTCCAGGAAGGCCTCCCAGGGCCTTCTCTCCCCTCACACCGTCGTGTCATTCGGCCCACCCGGGGAGCAAAGGTCCCCCTGGGCAGGGCTCAGGGTGCAGCCTGTGTGTGCTTTCACGGCTGGGAAAGGGGAGATCCTGAAGCTGGCTGCCCACTTGTGAATGGGGCCGGAGGGCAAGAGCCGGCATTCGTTTCGTGGGAAGCGGGAGATCTGGGCTCTCCAAGCTGCATGCAGATCCCCTCCCTGGCTGCCCCTCTTGCTGCCTTCTCGGCTGCCCAGCCTCTCTTCCCCACGCGTGCGTCTCATCGAAAGGAGCAGGCTGCTTGCCATTCTTGGCAAGGGCCTCATCCCACAAGCCCCGTTTCCTCGAAGGGGAGTGCACCTTGGTACCCAGAGCCTCCAGAGGAGCTGCAGTCTCTCCAGCCACAAAGGCCGGCAGCTGAGCCCAGGACAGCCTGCTGCGTGGAGGGCTTCCATGGGAGAGGGCCCTGCTTCCCTGGCGGGGGCTCTTGCTCACACTGCTCTCCGTGGGGAGACACTGTGTGCGCCAAGTGGCTCCTGGGTGCAGAAGATCTCTCCCCAGCGCCGGAGGTGCAGGGAACCCTCTTTGGACACAGAGCAGTGTTCTAGTCAGGCCTCCCGGGCTGGGAGAGCCTCCACTGCCCCAGCTGTCCAACGGCCGCAGGAACACACTTCTAGGGGGTGTGGGTCTGACAGGCAGGGCGGCCTGAGGGGGGAACGTGGATTGCAAGGCCAAAGCCACTGCGCTGAGCATTGCCCCTGGAAGTCCCAGCTGCAGGCTCTCTGTTCCACGCCCAGGCTGGAGTGAGCCTGGACCCTGGCCTGCAGACCCAGGCTTGCCCTGGGCACTGCTAGGGCGGGACCCAGCCCAGGCTCAGCCAGGCCTCCCTAGGGCTTGTGCTGGCCTAGGCCACTGCCAGCCAGCAGGAGCTCGACGCAACACAGTTCATTCGAGAAGGCCCCAGGGTGTTGCCTGTGTGTGTCTCTTGCACTGCTCGGAAGCTGCAGGTCCAGAGGCTGTTGTGTGCACCTGGCCACTGGAGCCTGAGGATAGATAGAAGAGGCATGAGCCCACTTGCCAGCGGGACTCCTGCCGCCTCGGAGTTGCCTGCCCACCACCCCCTTGCTGCCTGCGCTGTCTTCCCTGCTGGCAGGCCTCTGGGTGCCCCGGCCAGTCTATGCCAAGGAAACAAGGTGCTTGCTCTCCCCTTGCTAGAAGCTCCTCCTACAGCCTTCTGGACCAGGGGACACATGCCCCCTGGACCAGCAGCCTGCAAGGAAGCTGCAGCTCAGCCATCCAGCAAGGCCTGCAGTACTAGGCAGGGAGCCACCTGCTAAGGACAGCTTTCCCACGCCAAACCTTGGAGGAGCTCATGGAGGCACGGGCCTGCAAGCGTTTTCCACGGGAGGGCACTGGGTGCCCAAAGCCTCCCCTGCGGCCTCTGAGCGCCCTCCAGCCCACAGGCCCTGGCAACCCACTCTGTTGCCGGAGGGAAGTTCTAAGCAGGACGCTCTCGCCTGGGGAGCCAGGGTGCCTCCTGCTTGGCAAGTGGCTCAGGACCTCCTGTGGAGCGAGGCTTCCTCTCCCATGCTTGGCGGCCAGCAGATGGTGTCCTCGCTCCACCGAAAACCTCTCTGCTTTGAATTCAGCCCTGGATCTCCTAGCCGACTGCTCTGCCCCAAGCAGCAACTCCAGCGTGCGCCCAGCCCCCAACCAGGAGAGTGCCTTTCCTGAGCACTGCTATGCCATGGCAGCTCCAGGAAGGCCTCCCAGGGCCTTCTCTCCCCTCACACCGTCGTGTCATTCGGCCCACCCGGGGAGCAAAGGTCCCCCTGGGCAGGGCTCAGGGTGCTACCTGTGTGTGCTTTCACGGCTGGGAAAGGGGAGATCCTGAAGCTGGCTGCCCACTTGTGAATGGGGCCGGAGGGCAAGAGCCGGCATTCGTTTCGTGGGAAGCGGGAGATCTGGGCTCTCCAAGCTGCATGCAGATCCCCTCCCTGGCTGCCCCTCTTGCTGCCTTCTCGGCTGCCCAGCCTCTCTTCCCCACGCGTGCGTCTCATCGAAAGGAGCAGGCTGCTTGCCATTCTTGGCAAGGGCCTCATCCCACAAGCCCCGTTTCCTCGAAGGGGAGTGCACATTGGTACCCAGAGCCTCCAGAGGAGCTGCAGTCTCTCCAGCCACAAAGGCCGGCAGCTGAGCCCAGGACAGCCTGCTGCGTGGAGGGCTTCCATGGGAGAGGGCCCTGCTTCCCTGGCGGGGGCTCTTGCTCACACTGCTCTCCGTGGGGAGACACTGTGTGCGCCAAGTGGCTCCTGGGTGCAGAAGATCTCTCCCCAGCGCCGGAGGTGCAGGGAACCCTCTTTGGACACAGAGCAGTGTTCTAGGCAGGCCTCCCAGGCTGGGAGAGCCTCCACTGCCCCAGCTGTCCAACGGCCGCAGGAACACACTTCTAGGGGCTGTGGGTCTGACAGGCAGGGCGGCCTGAGGGGGGAACGTGGATTGCAAGGCCAAAGCCACTGCGCTGAGCATTGCCCCTGGAAGTCCCAGCTGCAGGCTCTCTGCTCCACGCCCAGGCTGGAGTGAGCCTGGACCCTGGCCTGCAGACCCAGGCTTGCCCTGGGCACTGCTAGGGCGGGACCCAGCCCAGGCTCAGCCAGGCCTCCCTAGGGCTTGTGCTGGCCTAGGCCACTGCCAGCCAGCAGGAGCTCGACGCAACACAGTTCATTCGAGAAGGCCCCAGGGTGTTGCCTGTGTGTGTCTCTTGCACTGCTCGGAAGCTGCAGGTCCAGAGGCTGTTGTGTGCACCTGGCCACTGGGGCCTGAGGATAGATAGAAGAGGCATGAGCCCACTTGCCAGCGGGACTCCTGCCGCCTCGGAGTTGCCTGCCCACCACCCCCTTGCTGCCTGCGCTGTCTTCCCTGCTGGCAGGCCTCTGGGTGCCCCGGCCAGTCTATGCCAAGGAAACAAGGTGCTTGCTCTCCCCTTGCTAGAAGCTCCTCCTACAGCCTTCTGGACCAGGGGACACATGCCCCCTGGACCAGCAGCCTGCAAGGAAGCTGCAGCTCAGCCATCCAGCAAGGCCTGCAGTACTAGGCAGGAAGCCACCTGCTAAGGACAGCTTTCCCACGCCAAACCTTGGAGGAGCTCATGGAGGCACGGGCCTGCAAGCGTTTTCCACGGGAGGGCACTGGGTGCCCAAAGCCTCCCCTGCGGCCTCTGAGCGCCCTCCAGCCCACAGGCCCTGGCAACCCACTCTGTTGCCGGAGGGAAGTTCTAAGCAGGACGCTCTCGCCTGGGGAGCCAGGGTGCCTCCTGCTTGGCAAGTGGCTCAGGACCTCCTGTGGAGCGAGGCTTCCCCTCCCATGCTTGGCGGCCAGCAGATGGTGTCCTCGCTCCACCGAAAACCTCTCTGCTTTGAATTCAGCCCTGGATCTCCTAGCCCACTGCTCTGCCCCAAGCAGCAACTCCAGCATGCGCCCAGCCCCCAACCAGGAGAGTGCCTTTCCTGAGCACTGCTATGCCATGGCAGCTCCAGGAAGGCCTCCCAGGGCCTTCTCTCCCCTCACACCGTCGTGTCATTCGGCCCACCCAGGGAGCAAAGGTCCCCCTGGGCAGGGCTCAGGGTGCAGCCTGTGTGTGCTTTCACGGCTGGGAAAGGGGAGATCCTGAAGCTGGCTGCCCACTTGTGAATGGGGCCGGAGGGCAAGAGCCGGCATTCGTTTCGTGGGAAGCGGGAGATCTGGGCTCTCCAAGCTGCATGCAGATCCCCTCCCTGGCTGCCCCTCTTGCTGCCTTCTCGGCTGCCCAGCCTCTCTTCCCCACGCGTGCGTCTCATCGAAAGGAGCAGGCTGCTTGCCATTCTTGGCAAGGGCCTCATCCCACAAGCCCCGTTTCCTCGAAGGGGAGTGCACCTTGGTACCCAGAGCCTCCAGAGGAGCTGCAGTCTCTCCAGCCACAAAGGCCGGCAGCTGAGCCCAGGACAGCCTGCTGCGTGGAGGGCTTCCATGGGAGAGGGCCCTGCTTCCCTGGCGGGGGCTCTTGCTCACACTGCTCTCCGTGGGGAGACACTGTGTGCGCCAAGTGGCTCCTGGGTGCAGAAGATCTCTCCCCAGCGCCGGAGGTGCAGGGAACCCTCTTTGGACACAGAGCAGTGTTCTAGTCAGGCCTCCCAGGCTGGGAGAGCCTCCACTGCCCCAGCTGTCCAACGGCCGCAGGAACACACTTCTAGGGGGTGTGGGTCTGACAGGCAGGGCGGCCTGAGGGGGGAACGTGGATTGCAAGGCCAAAGCCACTGCGCTGAGCATTGCCCCTGGAAGTCCCAGCTGCAGGCTCTCTGCTCCACGCCCAGGCTGGAGTGAGCCTGGACCCTGGCCTGCAGACCCAGGCTTGCCCTGGGCACTGCTAGGGCGGGACCCAGCCCAGGCTCAGCCAGGCCTCCCTAGGGCTTGTGCTGGCCTAGGCCACTGCCAGCCAGCAGGAGCTCGACGCAACACAGTTCATTCGAGAAGGCCCCAGGGTGTTGCCTGTGTGTGTCTCTTGCACTGCTCGGAAGCTGCAGGTCCAGAGGCTGTTGAGTGCACCTGGCCACTGGGGCCTGAGGATAGATAGAAGAGGCATGAGCCCACTTGCCAGCGGGACTCCTGCCGCCTCGGAGTTGCCTGCCCACCACCCCCTTGCTGCCTGCGCTGTCTTCCCTGCTGGCAGGCCTCTGGGTGCCCCGGCCAGTCTATGCCAAGGAAACAAGGTGCTTGCTCTCCTCTTGCTAGAAGCTCCTCCTACAGCCTTCTGGAGCAGGGGACACATGCCCCCTGGACCAGCAGCCTGCAAGGAAGCTGCAGCTCAGCCATCCAGCAAGGCCTGCAGTACTAGGCAGGAAGCCACCTGCTAAGGACAGCTTTCCCACGCCAAACCTTGGAGGAGCTCATGGAGGCACGGGCCTGCAAGCGTTTTCCACGGGAGGGCACTGGGTGCCCAAAGCCTCCCCTGCGGCCTCTGAGCGCCCTCCAGCCCACAGGCCCTGGCAACCCACTCTGTTGCCGGAGGGAAGTTCTAAGCAGGACGCTCTCGCCTGGGGAGCCAGGGTGCCTCCTGCTTGGCAAGTGGCTCAGGACCTCCTGTGGAGCGAGGCTTCCCCTCCCATGCTTGGAGGCCAGCACATGGTGTCATCGCTCCACCGATAACCTCTCTGCTTTGAATTCAGCCATGGATCTCCTAGCCGACTGCTCTGCCCCAAGCAGCAACTCCAGCATGCGCCCAGCCCCCAACCAGGAGAGTGCCTTTCCTGAGCACTGCTATGCCATGGCAGCTCCAGGAAGGCCTCCCAGGGCCTTCTCTCCCCTCACACCGTCGTGTCATTCGGCCCACCCGGGGAGCAAAGGTCCCCCTGGGCAGGGCTCAGGGTGCAGCCTGTGTGTGCTTTCACGGCTGGGAAAGGGGAGATCCTGAAGCTGGCTGCCCACTTGTGAATGGGGCCGGAGGGCAAGAGCCGGCATTCGTTTCGTGGGAAGCGGGAGATCTGGGCTCTCCAAGCTGCATGCAGATCCCCTCCCTGGCTGCCCCTCTTGCTGCCTTCTCGGCTGCCCAGCCTCTCTTCCCCACGCGTGCGTCTCATCGAAAGGAGCAGGCTGCTTGCCATTCTTGGCAAGGGCCTCATCCCACAAGCCCCGTTTCCTCGAAGGGGAGTGCACCTTGGTACCCAGAGCCTCCAGAGGAGCTGCAGTCTCTCCAGCCACAAAGGCCGGCAGCTGAGCCCAGGACAGCCTGCTGCGTGGAGGGCTTCCATGGGAGAGGGCCCTGCTTCCCTGGCGGGGGCTCTTGCTCACACTGCTCTCCGTGGGGAGACACTGTGTGCGCCAAGTGGCTCCTGGGTGCAGAAGATCTCTCCCCAGCGCCGGAGGTGCAGGGAACCCTCTTTGGACACAGAGCAGTGTTCTAGGCAGGCCTCCCAGGCTGGGAGAGCCTCCACTGCCCCAGCTGTCCAACGGCCGCAGGAACATACTTCTAGGGGGTGTGGGTCTGACAGGCAGGGCGGCCTGAGGGGGGAACGTGGATTGCAAGGCCAAAGCCACTGTGCTGAGCATTGCCCCTGGAAGTCCCAGCTGCAGGCTCTCTGCTCCACGCCCAGGCTGGAGTGAGCCTGGACCCTGGCCTGCAGACCCAGGCTTGCCCTGGGCACTGCTAGGGCGGGACCCAGCCCAGGCTCAGCCAGGCCTCCCTAGGGCTTGTGCTGGCCTAGGCCACTGCCAGCCAGCAGGAGCTCGACGCAACACAGTTCATTCGAGAAGGCCCCTGGGTGTTGCCTGTGTGTGTCTCTTGCACTGCTCGGAAGCTGCAGGTCCAGAGGCTGTTGTGTGCACCTGGCCACTGGGGCCTGAGGATAGATAGAAGAGGCATGAGCCCACTTGCCAGCGGGACTCCTGCCGCCTCGGAGTTGCCTGCCCACCACCCCCTTGCTGCCTGCGCTGTCTTCCCTGCTGGCAGGCCTCTGGGTGCCCCGGCCAGTCTATGCCAAGGAAACAAGGTGCTTGCTCTCCCCTTGCTAGAAGCTCCTCCTACAGCCTTCTGGACCAGGGGACACATGCCCCCTGGACCAGCAGCCTGCAAGGAAGCTGCAGCTCAGCCATCCAGCAAGGCCTGCAGTACTAGGCAGGGAGCCACCTGCTAAGGACAGCTTCCCCACGCCAAACCTTGGAGGAGCTCATGGAGGCACGGGCCTGCAAGCGTTTTCCACGGGAGGGCACTGGGTGCCCAAAGCCTCCCCTGTGGCCTCTGAGCACCCTCCAGCCCACAGGCCCTGGCAACCCACTCTGTTGCCGGAGGCAAGTTCTAAGCAGGACGCTCTCGCCTGGGGAGCCAGGGTGCCTCCTGCTTGGCAAGTGGCTCAGGACCTCCTGTGGAGCGAGGCTTCCCCTCCCATGATTGGAGGCCAGCACATGGTGTCATCGCTCCACCGAAAACCTCTCTGCTTTGAATTCAGCCCCGGATCTCCTAGCCGACTGCTCTGCCCCAAGCAGCAACTCCAGCGTGCGCCCAGCCCCCAACCAGGAGAGTGTCTTTCCTGAGCACTGCTATGCCATGGCAGCTCCAGGAAGGCCTCCCAGGGCCTTCTCTCCCCTCACACCGTCGTGTCATTCGGCCCACCCGGGGAGCAAAGGTCCCCCTGGGCAGGGCTCAGGGTGCAGCCTGTGTGTGCTTTCACGGCTGGGAAAGGGGAGATCCTGAAGCTGGCTGCCCACTTGTGAATGGGGCCGGAGGGCAAGAGCCGGCATTCGTTTCGTGGGAAGCGGGAGATCTGGGCTCTCCAAGCTGCATGCAGATCCCCTCCCTGGCTGCCCCTCTTGCTGCCTTCTCGGCTGCCCAGCCTCTCTTCCCCACGCGTGCGTCTCATCGAAAGGAGCAGGCTGCTTGCCATTCTTGGCAAGGGCCTCATCCCACAAGCCCCGTTTCCTCGAAGGGGAGTGCACATTGGTACCCAGAGCCTCCAGAGGAGCTGCAGTCTCTCCAGCCACAAAGGCCGGCAGCTGAGCCCAGGACAGCCTGCTGCGTGGAGGGCTTCCATGGGAGAGGGCCCTGCTTCCCTGGCGGGGGCTCTTGCTCACACTGCTCTCCGTGGGGAGACACTGTGTGCGCCAAGTGGCTCCTGGGTGCAGAAGATCTCTCCCCAGCGCCGGAGGTGCAGGGAACCCTCTTTGGACACAGAGCAGTGTTCTAGGCAGGCCTCCCAGGCTGGGAGAGCGTCCACTGCCCCAGCTGTCCAACGGCCGCAGGAACACACTTCTAGGGGCTGTGGGTCTGACAGGCAGGGCGGCCTGAGGGGGGAACGTGGATTGCAAGGCCAAAGCCACTGCGCTGAGCATTGCCCCTGGAAGTCCCAGCTGCAGGCTCTCTGCTCCACGCCCAGGCTGGAGTGAGCCTGGACCCTGGCCTGCAGACCCAGGCTTGCCCTGGGCACTGCTAGGGCGGGACCCAGCCCAGGCTCAGCCAGGCCTCCCTAGGGCTTGTGCTGGCCTAGGCCACTGCCAGCCAGCAGGAGCTCGACGCAACACAGTTCATTCGAGAAGGCCCCAGGGTGTTGCCTGTGTGTGTCTCTTGCACTGCTCGGAAGCTGCAGGTCCAGAGGCTGTTGTGTGCACCTGGCCACTGGGGCCTGAGGATAGATAGAAGAGGCATGAGCCCACTTGCCAGCGGGACTCCTGCCGCCTCGGAGTTGCCTGCCCACCACCCCCTTGCTGCCTGCGCTGTCTTCCCTGCTGGCAGGCCTCTGGGTGCCCCGGCCAGTCTATGCCAAGGAAACAAGGTGCTTGCTCTCCCCTTGCTAGAAGCTCCTCCTACAGCCTTCTGGACCAGGGGACACATGCCCCCTGGACCAGCAGCCTGCAAGGAAGCTGCAGCTCAGCCATCCAGCAAGGCCTGCAGTACTAGGCAGGAAGCCACCTGCTAAGGACAGCTTTCCCACGCCAAACCTTGGAGGAGCTCATGGAGGCACGGGCCTGCAAGCGTTTTCCACGGGAGGGCACTGGGTGCCCAAAGCCTCCCCTGCGGCCTCTGAGCGCCCTCCAGCCCACAGGCCCTGGCAACCCACTCTGTTGCCGGAGGGAAGTTCTAAGCAGGACGCTCTCGCCTGGGGAGCCAGGGTGCCTCCTGCTTGGCAAGTGGCTCAGGACCTCCTGTGGAGCGAGGCTTCCCCTCCCATGCTTGGCGGCCAGCAGATGGTGTCCTCGCTCCACCGAAAACCTCTCTGCTTTGAATTCAGCCCTGGATCTCCTAGCCCACTGCTCTGCCCCAAGCAGCAACTCCAGCATGCGCCCAGCCCCCAACCAGGAGAGTGCCTTTCCTGAGCACTGCTATGCCATGGCAGCTCCAGGAAGGCCTCCCAGGGCCTTCTCTCCCCTCACACCGTCGTGTCATTCGGCCCACCCGGGGAGCAAAGGTCCCCCTGGGCAGGGCTCAGGGTGCAGCCTGTGTGTGCTTTCACGGCTGGGAAAGGGGAGATCCTGAAGCTGGCTGCCCACTTGTGAATGGGGCCGGAGGGCAAGAGCCGGCATTCGTTTCGTGGGAAGCGGGAGATCTGGGCTCTCCAAGCTGCATGCAGATCCCCTCCCTGGCTGCCCCTCTTGCTGCCTTCTCGGCTGCCCAGCCTCTCTTCCCCACGCATGCGTCTCATCGAAAGGAGCAGGCTGCTTGCCATTCTTGGCAAGGGCCTCATCCCACAAGCCCCGTTTCCTCGAAGGGGAGTGCACCTTGGTACCCAGAGCCTCCAGAGGAGCTGCAGTCTCTCCAGCCACAAAGGCCGGCAGCTGAGCCCAGGACAGCCTGCTGCGTGGAGGGCTTCCATGGGAGAGGGCCCTGCTTCCCTGGCGGGGGCTCTTGCTCACACTGCTCTCCGTGGGGAGACACTGTGTGCGCCAAGTGGCTCCTGGGTGCAGAAGATCTCTCCCCAGCGCCGGAGGTGCAGGGAACCCTCTTTGGACACAGAGCAGTGTTCTAGTCAGGCCTCCCAGGCTGGGAGAGCCTCCACTGCCCCAGCTGTCCAACGGCCGCAGGAACACACTTCTAGGGGGTGTGGGTCTGACAGGCAGGGCGGCCTGAGGGGGGAACGTGGATTGCAAGGCCAAAGCCACTGCGCTGAGCATTGCCCCTGGAAGTCCCAGCTGCAGGCTCTCTGCTCCACGCCCAGGCTGGAGTGAGCCTGGACCCTGGCCTGCAGACCCAGGCTTGCCCTGGGCACTGCTAGGGCGGGACCCAGCCCAGGCTCAGCCAGGCCTCCCTAGGGCTTGTGCTGGCCTAGGCCACTGCCAGCCAGCAGGAGCTCGACGCAACACAGTTCATTCGAGAAGGCCCCAGGGTGTTGCCTGTGTGTGTCTCTTGCACTGCTCGGAAGCTGCAGGTCCAGAGGCTGTTGTGTGCACCTGGCCACTGGGGCCTGAGGATAGATAGAAGAGGCATGAGCCCACTTGCCAGCGGGACTCCTGCCGCCTCGGAGTTGCCTGCCCACCACCCCCTTGCTGCCTGCGCTGTCTTCCCTGCTGGCAGGCCTCTGGGTGCCCCGGCCAGTCTATGCCAAGGAAACAAGGTGCTTGCTCTCCCCTTGCTAGAAGCTCCTCCTACAGCCTTCTGGACCAGGGGACACATGCCCCCTGGACCAGCAGCCTGCAAGGAAGCTGCAGCTCAGCCATCCAGCAAGGCCTGCAGTACTAGGCAGGAAGCCACCTGCTAAGGACAGCTTTCCCACGCCAAACCTTGGAGGAGCTCATGGAGGCACGGGCCTGCAAGCGTTTTCCACGGGAGGGCACTGGGTGCCCAAAGCCTCCCCTGCGGCCTCTGAGCGCCCTCCAGCCCACAGGCCCTGGCAACCCACTCTGTTGCCGGAGGGAAGTTCTAAGCAGGACGCTCTCGCCTGGGGAGCCAGGGTGCCTCCTGCTTGGCAAGTGGCTCAGGACCTCCTGTGGAGCGATGCTTCCCCTCCCATGCTTGGAGGCCAGCACATGGTGTCATCGCTCCACCGATAACCTCTCTGCTTTGAATTCAGCCATGGATCTCCTAGCCGACTGCTCTGCCCCAAGCAGCAACTCCAGCATGCGCCCAGCCCCCAACCAGGAGAGTGCCTTTCCTGAGCACTGCTATGCCATGGCAGCTCCAGGAAGGCCTCCCAGGGCCTTCTCTCCCCTCACACCGTCGTGTCATTCGGCCCACCCGGGGAGCAAAGGTCCCCCTGGGCAGGGCTCAGGGTGCAGCCTGTGTGTGCTTTCACGGCTGGGAAAGGGGAGATCCTGAAGCTGGCTGCCCACTTGTGAATGGGGCCGGAGGGCAAGAGCCGGCATTCGTTTCGTGGGAAGCGGGAGATCTGGGCTCTCCAAGCTGCATGCAGATCCCCTCCCTGGCTGCCCCTCTTGCTGCCTTCTCGGCTGCCCAGCCTCTCTTCCCCACGCGTGCGTCTCATCGAAAGGAGCAGGCTGCTTGCCATTCTTGGCAAGGGCCTCATCCCACAAGCCCCGTTTCCTCGAAGGGGAGTGCACCTTGGTACCCAGAGCCTCCAGAGGAGCTGCAGTCTCTCCAGCCACAAAGGCCGGCAGCTGAGCCCAGGACAGCCTGCTGCGTGGAGGGCTTCCATGGGAGAGGGCCCTGCTTCCCTGGCGGGGGCTCTTGCTCACACTGCTCTCCGTGGGGAGACACTGTGTGCGCCAAGTGGCTCCTGGGTGCAGAAGATCTCTCCCCAGCGCCGGAGGTGCAGGGAACCCTCTTTGGACACAGAGCAGTGTTCTAGGCAGGCCTCCCAGGCTGGGAGAGCCTCCACTGCCCCAGCTGTCCAACGGCCGCAGGAACACACTTCTAGGGGGTGTGGGTCTGACAGGCAGGGCGGCCTGAGGGGGGAACGTGGATTGCAAGGCCAAAGCCACTGCGCTGAGCATTGCCCCTGGAAGTCCCAGCTGCAGGCTCTCTGCTCCACGCCCAGGCTGGAGTGAGCCTGGACCCTGGCCTGCAGACCCAGGCTTGCCCTGGGCACTGCTAGGGCGGGACCCAGCCCAGGCTCAGCCAGGCCTCCCTAGGGCTTGTGCTGGCCTAGGCCACTGCCAGCCAGCAGGAGCTCGACGCAACACAGTTCATTCGACAAGGCCCCAGGGTGTTGCCTGTGTGTGTCTCTTGCACTGCTCAGAAGCTGCAGGTCCAGAGGCTGTTGTGTGCACCTGGCCACTGGAGCCTGAGGATAGATAGAAGAGGCATGAGCCCACTTGCCAGCGGGACTCCTGCCGCCTCGGAGTTGCCTGCCCACCACCCCCTTGCTGCCTGCGCTGTCTTCCCTGCTGGCAGGCCTCTGGGTGCCCCGGCCAGTCTATGCCAAGGAAACAAGGTGCTTGCTCTCCCCTTGCTAGAAGCTCCTCCTACAGCCTTCTGGACCAGGGGACACATGCCCCCTGGACCAGCAGCCTGCAAGGAAGCTGCAGCTCAGCCATCCAGCAAGGCCTGCAGTACTAGTCAGGGAGCCACCTGCTAAGGACAGCTTTCCCACGCCAAACCTTGGAGGAGCTCATGGAGGCACGGGCCTGCAAGCGTTTTCCACGGGAGGGCACTGGGTGCCCAAAGCCTCCCCTGCGGCCTCTGAGCGCCCTCCAGCCCACAGGCCCTGGCAACCCACTCTGTTGCCGGAGGGAAGTTCTAAGCAGGACGCTCTCGCCTGGGGAGCCAGGGTGCCTCCTGCTTGGCAAGTGGCTCAGGACCTCCTGTGGAGCGAGGCTTCCCCTCCCATGCTTGGCGGCCAGCAGATGGTGTCCTCGCTCCACCGAAAACCTCTCTGCTTTGAATTCAGCCCTGGATCTCCTAGCTGACTGCTCTGCCCCAAGCAGCAACTCCAGCGTGCGCCCAGCCCCCAACCAGGAGAGTGCCTTTCCTGAGCACTGCTATGCCATGGCAGCTCCAGGAAGGCCTCCCAGGGCCTTCTCTCCCCTCACACCGTCGTGTCATTCGGCCCACCCGGGGAGCAAAGGTCCCCCTGGGCAGGGCTCAGGGTGCAGCCTGTGTGTGCTTTCACGGCTGGGAAAGGGGAGATCCTGAAGCTGGCTGCCAACTTGTGAATGGGGCCGGAGGGCAAGAGCCGGCATTCGTTTCGTGGGAAGCGGGAGATCTGGGCTCTCCAAGCTGCATGCAGATCCCCTCCCTGGCTGCCCCTCTTGCTGCCTTCTCGGCTGCCCAGCCTCTCTTCCCCACGCGTGCGTCTCATCAAAAGGAGCAGGCTGCTTGCCATTCTTGGCAAGGGCCTCATCCCACAAGCCCCGTTTCCTCGAAGGGGAGTGCACCTTGGTACCCAGAGCCTCCAGAGGAGCTGCAGTCTCTCCAGCCACAAAGGCCGGCAGCTGAGCCCAGGACAGCCTGCTGCGTGGAGGGCTTCCATGGGAGAGGGCCCTGCTTCCCTGGCGGGGGCTCTTGCTCACACTGCTCTCCGTGGGGAGACACTGTGTGCGCCAAGTGGCTCCTGGGTGCAGAAGATCTCTCCCCAGCGCCGGAGGTGCAGGGAACCCTCTTTGGACACAGAGCAGTGTTCTAGGCAGGCCTCCCAGGCTGGGAGAGCCTCCACTGCCCCAGCTGTCCAACGGCCGCAGGAACACACTTCTAGGGGGTGTGGGTCTGACAGGCAGGGCGGCCTGAGGGGGGAACGTGGATTGCAAGGCCAAAGCCACTGCGCTGAGCATTGCCCCTGGAAGTCCCAGCTGCAGGCTCTCTGCTCCACGCCCAGGCTGGAGTGAGCCTGGACCCTGGCCTGCAGACCCAGGCTTGCCCTGGGCACTGCTAGGGCGGGACCCAGCCCAGGCTCAGCCAGGCCTCCCTAGGGCTTGTGCTGGCCTAGGCCACTGCCAGCCAGCAGGAGCTCGACGCAACACAGTTCATTCGAGAAGGCCCCAGGGTGTTGCCTGTGTGTGTCTCTTGCACTGCTCGGAAGCTGCAGGTCCAGAGGCTGTTGTGTGCACCTGGCCACTGGGGCCTGAGGATAGATAGAAGAGGCATGAGCCCACTTGCCAGCGGGACTCCTGCCGCCTCGGAGTTGCCTGCCCACCACCCCCTTGCTGCCTGCGCTGTCTTCCCTGCTGGCAGGCCTCTGGGTGCCCCGGCCAGTCTATGCCAAGGAAACAAGGTGCTTGCTCTCCCCTTGCTAGAAGCTCCTCCTACAGCCTTCTGGACCAGGGGACACATGCCCCCTGGACCAGCAGCCTGCAAGGAAGCTGCAGCTCAGCCATCCAGCAAGGCCTGCAGTACTAGGCAGGAAGCCACCTGCTAAGGACAGCTTTCCCACGCCAAACCTTGGAGGAGCTCATGGAGGCACGGGCCTGCAAGCGTTTTCCACGGGAGGGCACTGGGTGCCCAAAGCCTCCCCTGTGGCCTCTGAGCACCCTCCAGCCCACAGGCCCTGGCAACCCACTCTGTTGCCGGAGGCAAGTTCTAAGCAGGACGCTCTCGCCTGGGGAGCCAGGGTGCCTCCTGCTTGGCAAGTGGCTCAGGACCTCCTGTGGAGCGAGGCTTCCCCTCCCATGATTGCAGGCCAGCACATGGTGTCATCGCTCCACCGAAAACCTCTCTGCTTTGAATTCAGCCCCGGATCTCCTAGCCGACTGCTCTGCCCCAAGCAGCAACTCCAGCGTGCGCCCAGCCCCCAACCAGGAGAGTGTCTTTCCTGAGCACTGCTATGCCATGGCAGCTCCAGGAAGGCCTCCCAGGGCCTTCTCTCCCCTCACACCGTCGTGTCATTCGGCCCACCCGGGGAGCAAAGGTCCCCCTGGGCAGGGCTCAGGGTGCAGCCTGTGTGTGCTTTCACGGCTGGGAAAGGGGAGATCCTGAAGCTGGCTGCCCACTTGTGAATGGGGCCGGAGGGCAAGAGCCGGCATTCGTTTCGTGGGAAGCGGGAGATCTGGGCTCTCCAAGCTGCATGCAGATCCCCTCCCTGGCTGCCCCTCTTGCTGCCTTCTCGGCTGCCCAGCCTCTCTTCCCCACACGTGCGTCTCATCGAAAGGAGCAGGCTGCTTGCCATTCTTGGCAAGGGCCTCATCCCACAAGCCCCGTTTCCTCGAAGGGGAGTGCACCTTGGTACCCAGAGCCTCCAGAGGAGCTGCAGTCTCTCCAGCCACAAAGGCCGGCAGCTGAGCCCAGGACAGCCTGCTGCGTGGAGGGCTTCCATGGGAGAGGGCCCTGCTTCCCTGGCGGGGGCTCTTGCTCACACTGCTCTCCGTGGGGAGACACTGTGTGCGCCAAGTGGCTCCTGGGTGCAGAAGATCTCTCCCCAGCGCCGGAGGTGCAGGGAACCCTCTTTGGACACAGAGCAGTGTTCTAGGCAGGCCTCCCAGGCTGGGAGAGCCTCCACTGCCCCAGCTGTCCAACGGCCGCAGGAACACACTTCTAGGGGGTGTGGGTCTGACAGGCAGGGCGGCCTGAGGGGGGAACGTGGATTGCAAGGCCAAAGCCACTGCGCTGAGCATTGCCCCTGGAAGTCCCAGCTGCAGGCTCTCTGCTCCACGCCCAGGCTGGAGTGAGCCTGGACCCTGGCCTGCAGACCCAGGCTTGCCCTGGGCACTGCTAGGGCGGGACCCAGCCCAGGCTCAGCCAGGCCTCCCTAGGGCTTGTGCTGGCCTAGGCCACTGCCAGCCAGCAGGAGCTCGACGCAACACAGTTCATTCGAGAAGGCCCCTGGGTGTTGCCTGTGTGTGTCTCTTGCACTGCTCGGAAGCTGCAGGTCCAGAGGCTGTTGTGTGCACCTGGCCACTGGGGCCTGAGGATAGATAGAAGAGGCATGAGCCCACTTGCCAGCGGGACTCCTGCCGCCTCGGAGTTGCCTGCCCACCACCCCCTTGCTGCCTGCGCTGTCTTCCCTGCTGGCAGGCCTCTGGGTGCCCCGGCCAGTCTATGCCAAGGAAACAAGGTGCTTGCTCTCCCCTTGCTAGAAGCTCCTCCTACAGCCTTCTGGACCAGGGGACACATGCCCCCTGGACCAGCAGCCTGCAAGGAAGCTGCAGCTCAGCCATCCAGCAAGGCCTGCAGTACTAGGCAGGAAGCCACCTGCTAAGGACAGCTTCCCCACGCCAAACCTTGGAGGAGCTCATGGAGGCACGGGCCTGCAAGCGTTTTCCACGGGAGGGCACTGGGTGCCCAAAGCCTCCCCTGCGGCCTCTGAGCGCCCTCCAGCCCACAGGCCCTGGCAACCCACTCTGTTGCCGGAGGGAAGTTCTAAGCAGGACGCTCTCGCCTGGGGAGCCAGGGTGCCTCCTGCTTGGCAAGTGGCTCAGGACCTCCTGTGGAGCGAGGCTTCCCCTCCCATGATTGGAGGCCAGCACATGGTGTCATCGCTCCACCGAAAACCTCTCTGCTTTGAATTCAGCCCCGGATCTCCTAGCCGACTGCTCTGCCCCAAGCAGCAACTCCAGCATGCGCCCAGCCCCCAACCAGGAGAGTGTCTTTCCTGAGCACTGCTATGCCATGGCAGCTCCAGGAAGGCCTCCCAGGGCCTTCTCTCCCCTCACACCGTCGTGTCATTCGGCCCACCCGGGGAGCAAAGGTCCCCCTGGGCAGGGCTCAGGGTGCAGCCTGTGTGTGCTTTCACGGCTGGGAAAGGGGAGATCCTGAAGCTGGCTGCCCACTTGTGAATGGGGCCGGAGGGCAAGAGCCGGCATTCGTTTCGTGGGAAGCGGGAGATCTGGGCTCTCCAAGCTGCATGCAGATCCCCTCCCTGGCTGCCCCTCTTGCTGCCTTCTCGGCTGCCCAGCCTCTCTTCCCCACGCGTGCGTCTCATCGAAAGGAGCAGGCTGCTTGCCATTCTTGGCAAGGGCCTCATCCCACAAGCCCCGTTTCCTCGAAGGGGAGTGCACCTTGGTACCCAGAGCCTCCAGAGGAGCTGCAGTCTCTCCAGCCACAAAGGCCGGCAGCTGAGCCCAGGACAGCCTGCTGCGTGGAGGGCTTCCATGGGAGAGGGCCCTGCTTCCCTGGCGGGGGCTCTTGCTCACACTGTTCTCCGTGGGGAGACACTGTGTGCGCCAAGTGGCTCCTGGGTGCAGAAGATCTCTCCCCAGCGCCGGAGGTGCAGGGAACCCTCTTTGGACACAGAGCAGTGTTCTAGGCAGGCCTCCCAGGCTGGGAGAGCCTCCACTGCCCCAGCTGTCCAACGGCCGCAGGAACACACTTCTAGGGGGTGTGGGTCTGACAGGCAGGGCGGCCTGAGGGGGGAACGTGGATTGCAAGGCCAAAGCCACTGCGCTGAGCATTGCCCCTGGAAGTCCCAGCTGCAGGCTCTCTGCTCCACGCCCAGGCTGGAGTGAGCCTGGACCCTGGCCTGCAGACCCAGGCTTGCCCTGGGCACTGCTAGGGCGGGACCCAGCCCAGGCTCAGCCAGGCCTCCCTAGGGCTTGTGCTGGCCTAGGCCACTGCCAGCCAGCAGGAGCTCGACGCAACACAGTTCATTCGAGAAGGCCCCTGGGTGTTGCCTGTGTGTGTCTCTTGCACTGCTCAGAAGCTGCAGGTCCAGAGGCTGTTGTGTGCACCTGGCCACTGGGGCCTGAGGATAGATAGAAGAGGCATGAGCCCACTTGCCAGCGGGACTCCTGCCGCCTCGGAGTTGCCTGCCCACCACCCCCTTGCTGCCTGCGCTGTCTTCCCTGCTGGCAGGCCTCTGGGTGCCCCGGCCAGTCTATGCCAAGGAAACAAGGTGCTTGCTCTCCCCTTGCTAGAAGCTCCTCCTACAGCCTTCTGGACCAGGGGACACATGCCCCCTGGACCAGCAGCCTGCAAGGAAGCTGCAGCTCAGCCATCCAGCAAGGCCTGCAGTACTAGGCAGGAAGCCACCTGCTAAGGACAGCTTTCCCACGCCAAACCTTGGAGGAGCTCATGGAGGCACGGGCCTGCAAGCGTTTTCCACGGGAGGGCACTGGGTGCCCAAAGCCTCCCCTGTAGCCTCTGAGCACCCTCCAGCCCACAGGCCCTGGCAACCCACTCTGTTGCCGGAGGCAAGTTCTAAGCAGGACGCTCTCGCCTGGGGAGCCAGGGTGCCTCCTGCTTGGCAAGTGGCTCAGGACCTCCTGTGGAGCGAGGCTTCCCCTCCCATGATTGGAGGCCAGCACATGGTGTCATCGCTCCACCGAAAACCTCTCTGCTTTGAATTCAGCCCTGGATCTCCTAGCCGACTGCTCTGCCCCAAGCGGCAACTCCAGCGTGCGCCCAGCCCCCAACCAGGAGAGTGCCTTTCCTGAGCGCTGCTATGCCATGGCAGCTCCAGGAAGGCCTCCCAGGGCCTTCTCTCCCCTCACACCGTCGTGTCATTCGGCCCACCCGGGGAGCAAAGGTCCCCCTGGGCAGGGCTCAGGGTGCAGCCTGTGTGTGCTTTCACGGCTGGGAAAGGGGAGATCCTGAAGCTGGCTGCCCACTTGTGAATGGGGCCGGAGGGCAAGAGCCGGCATTCGTTTCGTGGGAAGCGGGAGATCTGGGCTCTCCAAGCTGCATGCAGATCCCCTCCCTGGCTGCCCCTCTTGCTGCCTTCTCGGCTGCCCAGCCTCTCTTCCCCACGCGTGCGTCTCATCGAAAGGAGCAGGCTGCTTGCCATTCTTGGCAAGGGCCTCATCCCACAAGCCCCGTTTCCTCGAAGGGGAGTGCACCTTGGTACCCAGAGCCTCCAGAGGAGCTGCAGTCTCTCCAGCCACAAAGGCCGGCAGCTGAGCCCAGGACAGCCTGCTGCGTGGAGGGCTTCCATGGGAGAGGGCCCTGCTTCCCTGGCGGGGGCTCTTGCTCACACTGCTCTCCGTGGGGAGACACTGTGTGCGCCAAGTGGCTCCTGGGTGCAGAAGATCTCTCCCCAGCGCCGGAGGTGCAGGGAACCCTCTTTGGACACAGAGCAGTGTTCTAGTCAGGCCTCCCAGGCTGGGAGAGCCTCCACTGCCCCAGCTGTCCAACGGCCGCAGGAACACACTTCTAGGGGGTGTGGGTCTGACAGGCAGGGCGGCCTGAGGGGGGAACGTGGATTGCAAGGCCAAAGCCACTGCGCTGAGCATTGCCCCTGTAAGTCCCAGCTGCAGGCTCTCTGTTCCACGCCCAGGCTGGAGTGAGCCTGGACCCTGGCCTGCAGACCCAGGCTTGCCCTGGGCACTGCTAGGGCGGGACCCAGCCCAGGCTCAGCCAGGCCTCCCTAGGGCTTGTGCTGGCCTAGGCCACTGCCAGCCAGCAGGAGCTCGACGCAACACAGTTCATTCGACAAGGCCCCAGGGTGTTGCCTGTGTGTGTCTCTTGCACTGCTCAGAAGCTGCAGGTCCAGAGGCTGTTGTGTGCACCTGGCCACTGGAGCCTGAGGATAGATAGAAGAGGCATGAGCCCACTTGCCAGCGGGACTCCTGCCGCCTCGGAGTTGCCTGCCCACCACCCCCTTGCTGCCTGCGCTGTCTTCCCTGCTGGCAGGCCTCTGGGTGCCCCGGCCAGTCTATGCCAAGGAAACAAGGTGCTTGCTCTCCCCTTGCTAGAAGCTCCTCCTACAGCCTTCTGGACCAGGGGACACATGCCCCCTGGACCAGCAGCCTGCAAGGAAGCTGCAGCTCAGCCATCCAGCAAGGCCTGCAATACTAGGCAGGAAGCCACCTGCTAAGGACAGCTTCCCCACGCCAAACCTTGGAGGAGCTCATGGAGGCACGGGCCTGCAAGCGTTTTCCACGGGAGGGCACTGGGTGCCCAAAGCCTCCCCTGCGGCCTCTGAGCGCCCTCCAGCCCACAGGCCCTGGCAACCCACTCTGTTGCCGGAGGGAAGTTCTAAGCAGGACGCTCTCGCCTGGGGAGCCAGGGTGCCTCCTGCTTGGCAAGTGGCTCAGGACCTCCTGTGGAGCGAGGCTTCCCCTCCCATGCTTGGCGGCCAGCAGATGGTGTCCTCGCTCCACCGAAAACCTCTCTGCTTTGAATTCAGCCCTGGATCTCCTAGCTGACTGCTCTGCCCCAAGCAGCAACTCCAGCGTGCGCCCAGCCCCCAACCAGGAGAGTGCCTTTCCTGAGCACTGCTATGCCATGGCAGCTCCAGGAAGGCCTCCCAGGGCCTTCTCTCCCCTCACACCGTCGTGTCATTCGGCCCACCCGGGGAGCAAAGGTCCCCCTGGGCAGGGCTCAGGGTGCAGCCTGTGTGTGCTTTCACGGCTGGGAAAGGGGAGATCCTGAAGCTGGCTGCCCACTTGTGAATGTGGCCGGAGGGCAAGAGCCGGCATTCGTTTCGTGGGAAGCGGGAGATCTGGGCTCTCCAAGCTGCATGCAGATCCCCTCCCTGGCTGCCCCTCTTGCTGCCTTCTCGGCTGCCCAGCCTCTCTTCCCCACGCGTGCGTCTCATCGAAAGGAGCAGGCTGCTTGCCATTCTTGGCAAGGGCCTCATCCCACAAGCCCCGTTTCCTCGAAGGGGAGTGCACCTTGGTACCCAGAGCCTCCAGAGGAGCTGCAGTCTCTCCAGCCACAAAGGCCGGCAGCTGAGCCCAGGACAGCCTGCTGCGTGGAGGGCTTCCATGGGAGAGGGCCCTGCTTCCCTGGCGGGGGCTCTTGCTCACACTGCTCTCCGTGGGGAGACACTGTGTGCGCCAAGTGGCTCCTGGGTGCAGAAGATCTCTCCCCAGCGCCGGAGGTGCAGGGAACCCTCTTTGGACACAGAGCAGTGTTCTAGGCAGGCCTCCCAGGCTGGGAGAGCCTCCACTGCCCCAGCTGTCCAACGGCCGCAGGAACACACTTCTAGGGGGTGTGGGTCTGACAGGCAGGGCGGCCTGAGGGGGGAACGTGGATTGCAAGGCCAAAGCCACTGCGCTGAGCATTGCCCCTGGAAGTCCCAGCTGCAGGCTCTCTGCTCCACGCCCAGGCTGGAGTGAGCCTGGACCCTGGCCTGCAGACCCAGGCTTGCCCTGGGCACTGCTAGGGCGGGACCCAGCCCAGGCTCAGCCAGGCCTCCCTAGGGCTTGTGCTGGCCTAGGCCACTGCCAGCCAGCAGGAGCTCGACGCAACACAGTTCATTCGACAAGGCCCCAGGGTGTTGCCTGTGTGTGTCTCTTGCACTGCTCAGAAGCTGCAGGTCCAGAGGCTGTTGTGTGCACCTGGCCACTGGAGCCTGAGGATAGATAGAAGAGGCATGAGCCCACTTGCCAGCGGGACTCCTGCCGCCTCGGAGTTGCCTGCCCACCACCCCCTTGCTGCCTGCGCTGTCTTCCCTGCTGGCAGGCCTCTGGGTGCCCCGGCCAGTCTATGCCAAGGAAACAAGGTGCTTGCTCTCCCCTTGCTAGAAGCTCCTCCTACAGCCTTCTGGACCAGGGGACACATGCCCCCTGGACCAGCAGCCTGCAAGGAAGCTGCAGCTCAGCCATCCAGCAAGGCCTGCAATACTAGGCAGGGAGCCACCTGCTAAGGACAGCTTTCCCACGCCAAACCTTGGAGGAGCTCATGGAGGCACGGGCCTGCAAGCGTTTTCCACGGGAGGGCACTGGGTGCCCAAAGCCTCCCCTGCGGCCTCTGAGCGCCCTCCAGCCCACAGGCCCTGGCAACCCACTCTGTTGCCGGAGGGAAGTTCTAAGCAGGACGCTCTCGCCTGGGGAGCCAGGGTGCCTCCTGCTTGGCAAGTGGCTCAGGACCTCCTGTGGAGCGAGGCTTCCCCTCCCATGCTTGGCGGCCAGCAGATGGTGTCCTCGCTCCACCGAAAACCTCTCTGCTTTGAATTCAGCCCTGGATCTCCTAGCTGACTGCTCTGCCCCAAGCAGCAACTCCAGCGTGCGCCCAGCCCCCAACCAGGAGAGTGCCTTTCCTGAGCACTGCTATGCCATGGCAGCTCCAGGAAGGCCTCCCAGGGCCTTCTCTCCCCTCACACCGTCGTGTCATTCGGCCCACCCGGGGAGCAAAGGTCCCCCTGGGCAGGGCTCAGGGTGCAGCCTGTGTGTGCTTTCACGGCTGGGAAAGGGGAGATCCTGAAGCTGGCTGCCCACTTGTGAATGTGGCCGGAGGGCAAGAGCCGGCATTCGTTTCGTGGGAAGCGGGAGATCTGGGCTCTCCAAGCTGCATGCAGATCCCCTCCCTGGCTGCCCCTCTTGCTGCCTTCTCGGCTGCCCAGCCTCTCTTCCCCACGCGTGCGTCTCATCGAAAGGAGCAGGCTGCTTGCCATTCTTGGCAAGGGCCTCATCCCACAAGCCCCGTTTCCTCGAAGGGGAGTGCACCTTGGTACCCAGAGCCTCCAGAGGAGCTGCAGTCTCTCCAGCCACAAAGGCCGGCAGCTGAGCCCAGGACAGCCTGCTGCGTGGAGGGCTTCCATGGGAGAGGGCCCTGCTTCCCTGGCGGGGGCTCTTGCTCACACTGCTCTCCGTGGGGAGACACTGTGTGCGCCAAGTGGCTCCTGGGTGCAGAAGATCTCTCCCCAGCGCCGGAGGTGCAGGGAACCCTCTTTGGACACAGAGCAGTGTTCTAGGCAGGCCTCCCAGGCTGGGAGAGCCTCCACTGCCCCAGCTGTCCAACGGCCGCAGGAACACACTTCTAGGGGGTGTGGGTCTGACAGGCAGGGCGGCCTGAGGGGGGAACGTGGATTGCAAGGCCAAAGCCACTGCGCTGAGCATTGCCCCTGGAAGTCCCAGCTGCAGGCTCTCTGCTCCACGCCCAGGCTGGAGTGAGCCTGGACCCTGGCCTGCAGACCCAGGCTTGCCCTGGGCACTGCTAGGGCGGGACCCAGCCCAGGCTCAGCCAGGCCTCCCTAGGGCTTGTGCTGGCCTAGGCCACTGCCAGCCAGCAGGAGCTCGACGCAACACAGTTCATTCGACAAGGCCCCAGGGTGTTGCCTGTGTGTGTCTCTTGCACTGCTCAGAAGCTGCAGGTCCAGAGGCTGTTGTGTGCACCTGGCCACTGGAGCCTGAGGATAGATAGAAGAGGCATGAGCCCACTTGCCAGCGGGACTCCTGCCGCCTCGGAGTTGCCTGCCCACCACCCCCTTGCTGCCTGCGCTGTCTTCCCTGCTGGCAGGCCTCTGGGTGCCCCGGCCAGTCTATGCCAAGGAAACAAGGTGCTTGCTCTCCCCTTGCTAGAAGCTCCTCCTACAGCCTTCTGGACCAGGGGACACATGCCCCCTGGACCAGCAGCCTGCAAGGAAGCTGCAGCTCAGCCATCCAGCAAGGCCTGCAATACTAGGCAGGGAGCCACCTGCTAAGGACAGCTTTCCCACGCCAAACCTTGGAGGAGCTCATGGAGGCACGGGCCTGCAAGCGTTTTCCACGGGAGGGCACTGGGTGCCCAAAGCCTCCCCTGCGGCCTCTGAGCGCCCTCCAGCCCACAGGCCCTGGCAACCCACTCTGTTGCCGGAGGGAAGTTCTAAGCAGGACGCTCTCGCCTGGGGAGCCAGGGTGCCTCCTGCTTGGCAAGTGGCTCAGGACCTCCTGTGGAGCGAGGCTTCCCCTCCCATGCTTGGCGGCCAGCAGATGGTGTCCTCGCTCCACCGAAAACCTCTCTGCTTTGAATTCAGCCCTGGATCTCCTAGCTGACTGCTCTGCCCCAAGCAGCAACTCCAGCGTGCGCCCAGCCCCCAACCAGGAGAGTGCCTTTCCTGAGCACTGCTATGCCATGGCAGCTCCAGGAAGGCCTCCCAGGGCCTTCTCTCCCCTCACACCGTCGTGTCATTCGGCCCACCCGGGGAGCAAAGGTCCCCCTGGGCAGGGCTCAGGGTGCAGCCTGTGTGTGCTTTCACGGCTGGGAAAGGGGAGATCCTGAAGCTGGCTGCCCACTTGTGAATGGGGCCGGAGGGCAAGAGCCGGCATTCGTTTTGTGGGAAGCGGGAGATCTGGGCTCTCCAAGCTGCATGCAGATCCCCTCCCTGGCTGCCCCTCTTGCTGCCTTCTCGGCTGCCCAGCCTCTCTTCCCCACGCGTGCGTCTCATCAAAAGGAGCAGGCTGCTTGCCATTCTTGGCAAGGGCCTCATCCCACAAGCCCCGTTTCCTCGAAGGGGAGTGCACCTTGGTACCCAGAGCCTCCAGAGGAGCTGCAGTCTCTCCAGCCACAAAGGCCGGCAGCTGAGCCCAGGACAGCCTGCTGCGTGGAGGGCTTCCATGGGAGAGGGCCCTGCTTCCCTGGCGGGGGCTCTTGCTCACACTGCTCTCCGTGGGGAGACACTGTGTGCGCCAAGTGGCTCCTGGGTGCAGAAGATCTCTCCCCAGCGCCGGAGGTGCAGGGAACCCTCTTTGGACACAGAGCAGTGTTCTAGGCAGGCCTCCCAGGCTGGGAGAGCCTCCACTGCCCCAGCTGTCCAACGGCCGCAGGAACACACTTCTAGGGGGTGTGGGTCTGACAGGCAGGGCGGCCTGAGGGGGGAACGTGGATTGCAAGGCCAAAGCCACTGCGCTGAGCATTGCCCCTGGAAGTCCCAGCTGCAGGCTCTCT
This sequence comes from Hippopotamus amphibius kiboko, assembly GCF_030028045.1. Classification (NCBI taxonomy): domain Eukaryota; kingdom Metazoa; phylum Chordata; class Mammalia; order Artiodactyla; family Hippopotamidae; genus Hippopotamus; species Hippopotamus amphibius. The sequence goes on along the minus strand of NW_026648491.1, from coordinate 11,549 downwards.
GCTCCACGCCCAGGCTGGAGTGAGCCTGGACCCTGGCCTGCAGACCCAGGCTTGCCCTGGGCACTGCTAGGGCGGGACCCAGCCCAGGCTCAGCCAGGCCTCCCTAGGGCTTGTGCTGGCCTAGGCCACTGCCAGCCAGCAGGAGCTCGACGCAACACAGTTCATTCGAGAAGGCCCCAGGGTGTTGCCTGTGTGTGTCTCTTGCACTGCTCGGAAGCTGCAGGTCCAGAGGCTGTTGTGTGCACCTGGCCACTGGGGCCTGAGGATAGATAGAAGAGGCATGAGCCCACTTGCCAGCGGGACTCCTGCCGCCTCGGAGTTGCCTGCCCACCACCCCCTTGCTGCCTGCGCTGTCTTCCCTGCTGGCAGGCCTCTGGGTGCCCCGGCCAGTCTATGCCAAGGAAACAAGGTGCTTGCTCTCCCCTTGCTAGAAGCTCCTCCTACAGCCTTCTGGACCAGGGGACACATGCCCCCTGGACCAGCAGCCTGCAAGGAAGCTGCAGCTCAGCCATCCAGCAAGGCCTGCAGTACTAGGCAGGAAGCCACCTGCTAAGGACAGCTTTCCCACGCCAAACCTTGGAGGAGCTCATGGAGGCACGGGCCTGCAAGCGTTTTCCACGGGAGGGCACTGGGTGCCCAAAGCCTCCCCTGCGGCCTCTGAGCGCCCTCCAGCCCACAGGCCCTGGCAACCCACTCTGTTGCTGGAGGGAAGTTCTAAGCAGGACGCTCTCACCTGGGGAGCCAGGGTGCCTCCTGCTTGGCAAGTGGCTCAGGACCTCCTGTGGAGCGAGGCTTCCCCTCCCATGCTTGGCGGCCAGCAGATGGTGTCCTCGCTCCACCGAAAACCTCTCTGCTTTGAATTCAGCCCTGGATCTCCTAGCTGACTGCTCTGCCCCAAGCAGCAACTCCAGCGTGCGCCCAGCCCCCAACCAGGAGAGTGCCTTTCCTGAGCACTGCTATGCCATGGCAGCTCCAGGAAGGCCTCCCAGGGCCTTCTCTGCCCTCACACCGTCGTGTCATTCGGCCCACCCAGGGAGCAAAGGTCCCCCTGGGCAGGGCTCAGGGTGCTACCTGTGTGTGCTTTCACGGCTGGGAAAGGGGAGATCCTGAAGCTGGCTGCCCACTTGTGAATGGGGCCGGAGGGCAAGAGCCGGCATTCGTTTCGTGGGAAGCGGGAGAACTGGGCTCTCCAAGCTGCATGCAGATCCCCTCCCTGGCTGCCCCTCTTGCTGCCTTCTCGGCTGCCCAGCCTCTCTTCCCCACGCGTGCGTCTCATCGAAAGGAGCAGGCTGCTTGCCATTCTTGGCAAGGGCCTCATCCCACAAGCCCCGTTTCCTCGAAGGGGAGTGCACCTTGGTACCCAGAGCCTCCAGAGGAGCTGCAGTCTCTCCAGCCACAAAGGCCGGCAGCTGAGCCCAGGACAGCCTGCTGCGTGGAGGGCTTCCATGGGAGAGGGCCCTGCTTCCCTGGCGGGGGCTCTTGCTCACACTGCTCTCCGTGGGGAGACACTGTGTGCGCCAAGTGGCTCCTGGGTGCAGAAGATCTCTCCCCAGCGCCGGAGGTGCAGGGAACCCTCTTTGGACACAGAGCAGTGTTCTAGGCAGGCCTCCCAGGCTGGGAGAGCCTCCACTGCCCCAGCTGTCCAACGGCCGCAGGAACACACTTCTAGGGGGTGTGGGTCTGACAGGCAGGGCGGCCTGAGGGGGGAACGTGGATTGCAAGGCCAAAGCCACTGCGCTGAGCATTGCCCCTGGAAGTCCCAGCTGCAGGCTCTCTGCTCCACGCCCAGGCTGGAGTGAGCCTGGACCCTGGCCTGCAGACCCAGGCTTGCCCTGGGCACTGCTAGGGCGGGACCCAGCCCAGGCTCAGCCAGGCCTCCCTAGGGCTTGTGCTGGCCTAGGCCACTGCCAGCCAGCAGGAGCTCGACGCAACACAGTTCATTCGACAAGGCCCCAGGGTGTTGCCTGTGTGTGTCTCTTGCACTGCTCGGAAGCTGCAGGTCCAGAGGCTGTTGTGTGCACCTGGCCACTGGAGCCTGAGGATAGATAGAAGAGGCATGAGCCCACTTGCCAGCGGGACTCCTGCCGCCTCGGAGTTGCCTGCCCACCACCCCCTTGCTGCCTGCGCTGTCTTCCCTGCTGGCAGGCCTCTGGGTGCCCCGGCCAGTCTATGCCAAGGAAACAAGGTGCTTGCTCTCCCCTTGCTAGAAGCTCCTCCTACAGCCTTCTGGACCAGGGGACACATGCCCCCTGGACCAGCAGCCTGCAAGGAAGCTGCAGCTCAGCCATCCAGCAAGGCCTGCAGTACTAGGCAGGGAGCCACCTGCTAAGGACAGCTTTCCCACGCCAAACCTTGGAGGAGCTCATGGAGGCACGGGCCTGCAAGCGTTTTCCACGGGAGGGCACTGGGTGCCCAAAGCCTCCCCTGCGGCCTCTGAGCGCCCTCCAGCCCACAGGCCCTGGCAACCCACTCTGTTGCCGGAGGGAAGTTCTAAGCAGGACGCTCTCGCCTGGGGAGCCAGGGTGCCTCCTGCTTGGCAAGTGGCTCAGGACCTCCTGTGGAGCGAGGCTTCCCCTCCCATGCTTGGCGGCCAGCAGATGGTGTCCTCGCTCCACCGAAAACCTCTCTGCTTTGAATTCAGCCCTGGATCTCCTAGCTGACTGCTCTGCCCCAAGCAGCAACTCCAGCGTGCGCCCAGCCCCCAACCAGGAGAGTGCCTTTCCTGAGCACTGCTATGCCATGGCAGCTCCAGGAAGGCCTCCCAGGGCCTTCTCTCCCCTCACACCGTCGTGTCATTCGGCCCACCCGGGGAGCAAAGGTCCCCCTGGGCAGGGCTCAGGGTGCAGCCTGTGTGTGCTTTCACGGCTGGGAAAGGGGAGATCCTGAAGCTGGCTGCCCACTTGTGAATGGGGCCGGAGGGCAAGAGCCGGCATTCGTTTCGTGGGAAGCGGGAGATCTGGGCTCTCCAAGCTGCATGCAGATCCCCTCCCTGGCTGCCCCTCTTGCTGCCTTCTCGGCTGCCCAGCCTCTCTTCCCCACGCGTGCGTCTCATCGAAAGGAGCAGGCTGCTTGCCATTCTTGGCAAGGGCCTCATCCCACAAGCCCCGTTTCCTCGAAGGGGAGTGCACCTTGGTACCCAGAGCCTCCAGAGGAGCTGCAGTCTCTCCAGCCACAAAGGCCGGCAGCTGAGCCCAGGACAGCCTGCTGCGTGGAGGGCTTCCATGGGAGAGGGCCCTGCTTCCCTGGCGGGGGCTCTTGCTCACACTGCTCTCCGTGGGGAGACACTGTGTGCGCCAAGTGGCTCCTGGGTGCAGAAGATCTCTCCCCAGCGCCGGAGGTGCAGGGAACCCTCTTTGGACACAGAGCAGTGTTCTAGGCAGGCCTCCCAGGCTGGGAGAGCCTCCACTGCCCCAGCTGTCCAACGGCCGCAGGAACACACTTCTAGGGGGTGTGGGTCTGACAGGCAGGGCGGCCTGAGGGGGGAACGTGGATTGCAAGGCCAAAGCCACTGCGCTGAGCATTGCCCCTGGAAGTCCCAGCTGCAGGCTCTCTGCTCCACGCCCAGGCTGGAGTGAGCCTGGACCCTGGCCTGCAGACCCAGGCTTGCCCTGGGCACTGCTAGGGCGGGACCCAGCCCAGGCTCAGCCAGGCCTCCCTAGGGCTTGTGCTGGCCTAGGCCACTGCCAGCCAGCAGGAGCTCGACGCAACACAGTTCATTCGACAAGGCCCCAGGGTGTTGCCTGTGTGTGTCTCTTGCACTGCTCAGAAGCTGCAGGTCCAGAGGCTGTTGTGTGCACCTGGCCACTGGAGCCTGAGGATAGATAGAAGAGGCATGAGCCCACTTGCCAGCGGGACTCCTGCCGCCTCGGAGTTGCCTGCCCACCACCCCCTTGCTGCCTGCGCTGTCTTCCCTGCTGGCAGGCCTCTGGGTGCCCCGGCCAGTCTATGCCAAGGAAACAAGGTGCTTGCTCTCCCCTTGCTAGAAGCTCCTCCTACAGCCTTCTGGACCAGGGGACACATGCCCCCTGGACCAGCAGCCTGCAAGGAAGCTGCAGCTCAGCCATCCAGCAAGGCCTGCAATACTAGGCAGGGAGCCACCTGCTAAGGACAGCTTTCCCACGCCAAACCTTGGAGGAGCTCATGGAGGCACGGGCCTGCAAGCGTTTTCCACGGGAGGGCACTGGGTGCCCAAAGCCTCCCCTGCGGCCTCTGAGCGCCCTCCAGCCCACAGGCCCTGGCAACCCACTCTGTTGCCGGAGGGAAGTTCTAAGCAGGACGCTCTCGCCTGGGGAGCCAGGGTGCCTCCTGCTTGGCAAGTGGCTCAGGACCTCCTGTGGAGCGAGGCTTCCCCTCCCATGCTTGGCGACCAGCAGATGGTGTCCTCGCTCCACCGAAAACCTCTCTGCTTTGAATTCAGCCCTGGATCTCCTAGCTGACTGCTCTGCCCCAAGCAGCAACTCCAGCGTGCGCCCAGCCCCCAACCAGGAGAGTGCCTTTCCTGAGCACTGCTATGCCATGGCAGCTCCAGGAAGGCCTCCCAGGGCCTTCTCTCCCCTCACACCGTCGTGTCATTCGGCCCACCCGGGGAGCAAAGGTCCCCCCTGGGCAGGGCTCAGGGTGCAGCCTGTGTGTGCTTTCACGGCTGGGAAAGGGGAGATCCTGAAGCTGGCTGCCCACTTGTGAATGTGGCCGGAGGGCAAGAGCCGGCATTCGTTTCGTGGGAAGCGGGAGATCTGGGCTCTCCAAGCTGCATGCAGATCCCCTCCCTGGCTGCCCCTCTTGCTGCCTTCTCGGCTGCCCAGCCTCTCTTCCCCACGCGTGCGTCTCATCGAAAGGAGCAGGCTGCTTGCCATTCTTGGCAAGGGCCTCATCCCACAAGCCCCGTTTCCTCGAAGGGGAGTGCACCTTGGTACCCAGAGCCTCCAGAGGAGCTGCAGTCTCTCCAGCCACAAAGGCCGGCAGCTGAGCCCAGGACAGCCTGCTGCGTGGAGGGCTTCCATGGGAGAGGGCCCTGCTTCCCTGGCGGGGGCTCTTGCTCACAACTGCTCTCCGTGGGGAGACACTGTGTGCGCCAAGTGGCTCCTGGGTGCAGAAGATCTCTCCCCAGCGCCGGAGGTGCAGGGAACCCTCTTTGGACACAGAGCAGTGTTCTAGGCAGGCCTCCCAGGCTGGGAGAGCCTCCACTGCCCCCAGCTGTCCAACGGCCGCAGGAACACACTTCTAGGGGGTGTGGGTCTGACAGGCAGGGCGGCCTGAGGGGGGAACGTGGATTGCAAGGCCAAAGCCACTGCGCTGAGCATTGCCCCTGGAAGTCCCAGCTGCAGGCTCTCTGCTCCACGCCCAGGCTGGAGTGAGCCTGGACCCTGGCCTGCAGACCCAGGCTTGCCCTGGGCACTGCTAGGGCGGGACCCAGCCCAGGCTCAGCCAGGCCTCCCTAGGGCTTGTGCTGGCCTAGGCCACTGCCAGCCAGCAGGAGCTCGACGCAACACAGTTCATTCGACAAGGCCCCAGGGTGTTGCCTGTGTGTGTCTCTTGCACTGCTCAGAAGCTGCAGGTCCAGAGGCTGTTGACCTGGCCACTGGAGCCTGAGGATAGATAGAAGAGGCATGAGCCCACTTGCCAGCGGGACTCCTGCCGCCTCGGAGTTGCCTGCCCACCACCCCCTTGCTGCCTGCGCTGTCTTCCCTGCTGGCAGGCCTCTGGGTGCCCCGGCCAGTCTATGCCAAGGAAACAAGGTGCTTGCTCTCCCCTTGCTAGAAGCTCCTCCTACAGCCTTCTGGACCAGGGGACACATGCCCCCTGGACCAGCAGCCTGCAAGGAAGCTGCAGCTCAGCCATCCAGCAAGGCCTGCAATACTAGGCAGGGAGCCACCTGCTAAGGACAGCTTTCCCACGCCAAACCTTGGAGGAGCTCATGGAGGCACGGGCCTGCAAGCGTTTTCCACGGGAGGGCACTGGGTGCCCAAAGCCTCCCCTGCGGCCTCTGAGCGCCCTCCAGCCCACAGGCCCTGGCAACCCACTCTGTTGCCGGAGGGAAGTTCTAAGCAGGACGCTCTCGCCTGGGGAGCCAGGGTGCCTCCTGCTTGGCAAGTGGCTCAGGACCTCCTGTGGAGCGAGGCTTCCCCTCCCATGCTTGGCGGCCAGCAGATGGTGTCCTCGCTCCACCGAAAACCTCTCTGCTTTGAATTCAGCCCTGGATCTCCTAGCTGACTGCTCTGCCCCAAGCAGCAACTCCAGCGTGCGCCCAGCCCCCAACCAGGAGAGTGCCTTTCCTGAGCACTGCTATGCCATGGCAGCTCCAGGAAGGCCTCCCAGGGCCTTCTCTCCCCTCACACCGTCGTGTCATTCGGCCCACCCGGGGAGCAAAGGTCCCCCTGGGCAGGGCTCAGGGTGCAGCCTGTGTGTGCTTTCACGGCTGGGAAAGGGGAGATCCTGAAGCTGGCTGCCCACTTGTGAATGTGGCCGGAGGGCAAGAGCCGGCATTCGTTTCGTGGGAAGCGGGAGATCTGGGCTCTCCAAGCTGCATGCAGATCCCCTCCCTGGCTGCCCCTCTTGCTGCCTTCTCGGCTGCCCAGCCTCTCTTCCCCACGCGTGCGTCTCATCGAAAGGAGCAGGCTGCTTGCCATTCTTGGCAAGGGCCTCATCCCACAAGCCCCGTTTCCTCGAAGGGGAGTGCACCTTGGTACCCAGAGCCTCCAGAGGAGCTGCAGTCTCTCCAGCCACAAAGGCCGGCAGCTGAGCCCAGGACAGCCTGCTGCGTGGAGGGCTTCCATGGGAGAGGGCCCTGCTTCCCTGGCGGGGGCTCTTGCTCACACTGCTCTCCGTGGGGAGACACTGTGTGCGCCAAGTGGCTCCTGGGTGCAGAAGATCTCTCCCCAGCGCCGGAGGTGCAGGGAACCCTCTTTGGACACAGAGCAGTGTTCTAGGCAGGCCTCCCAGGCTGGGAGAGCCTCCACTGCCCCAGCTGTCCAACGGCCGCAGGAACACACTTCTAGGGGGTGTGGGTCTGACAGGCAGGGCGGCCTGAGGGGGGAACGTGGATTGCAAGGCCAAAGCCACTGCGCTGAGCATTGCCCCTGGAAGTCCCAGCTGCAGGCTCTCTGCTCCACGCCCAGGCTGGAGTGAGCCTGGACCCTGGCCTGCAGACCCAGGCTTGCCCTGGGCACTGCTAGGGCGGGACCCAGCCCAGGCTCAGCCAGGCCTCCCTAGGGCTTGTGCTGGCCTAGGCCACTGCCAGCCAGCAGGAGCTCGACGCAACACAGTTCATTCGACAAGGCCCCAGGGTGTTGCCTGTGTGTGTCTCTTGCACTGCTCAGAAGCTGCAGGTCCAGAGGCTGTTGTGTGCACCTGGCCACTGGAGCCTGAGGATAGATAGAAGAGGCATGAGCCCACTTGCCAGCGGGACTCCTGCCGCCTCGGAGTTGCCTGCCCACCACCCCCTTGCTGCCTGCGCTGTCTTCCCTGCTGGCAGGCCTCTGGGTGCCCCGGCCAGTCTATGCCAAGGAAACAAGGTGCTTGCTCTCCCCTTGCTAGAAGCTCCTCCTACAGCCTTCTGGACCAGGGGACACATGCCCCCTGGACCAGCAGCCTGCAAGGAAGCTGCAGCTCAGCCATCCAGCAAGGCCTGCAATACTAGGCAGGGAGCCACCTGCTAAGGACAGCTTTCCCACGCCAAACCTTGGAGGAGCTCATGGAGGCACGGGCCTGCAAGCGTTTTCCACGGGAGGGCACTGGGTGCCCAAAGCCTCCCCTGCGGCCTCTGAGCGCCCTCCAGCCCACAGGCCCTGGCAACCCACTCTGTTGCCGGAGGGAAGTTCTAAGCAGGACGCTCTCGCCTGGGGAGCCAGGGTGCCTCCTGCTTGGCAAGTGGCTCAGGACCTCCTGTGGAGCGAGGCTTCCCCTCCCATGCTTGGCGGCCAGCAGATGGTGTCCTCGCTCCACCGAAAACCTCTCTGCTTTGAATTCAGCCCTGGATCTCCTAGCTGACTGCTCTGCCCCAAGCAGCAACTCCAGCGTGCGCCCAGCCCCCAACCAGGAGAGTGCCTTTCCTGAGCACTGCTATGCCATGGCAGCTCCAGGAAGGCCTCCCAGGGCCTTCTCTCCCCTCACACCGTCGTGTCATTCGGCCCACCCGGGGAGCAAAGGTCCCCCTGGGCAGGGCTCAGGGTGCAGCCTGTGTGTGCTTTCACGGCTGGGAAAGGGGAGATCCTGAAGCTGGCTGCCCACTTGTGAATGGGGCCGGAGGGCAAGAGCCGGCATTCGTTTCGTGGGAAGCGGGAGATCTGGGCTCTCCAAGCTGCATGCAGATCCCCTCCCTGGCTGCCCCTCTTGCTGCCTTCTTGGCTGCCCAGCCTCTCTTCCCCACGCGTGCGTCTCATCAAAAGGAGCAGGCTGCTTGCCATTCTTGGCAAGGGCCTCATCCCACAAGCCCCGTTTCCTCGAAGGGGAGTGCACCTTGGTACCCAGAGCCTCCAGAGGAGCTGCAGTCTCTCCAGCCACAAAGGCCGGCAGCTGAGCCCAGGACAGCCTGCTGCGTGGAGGGCTTCCATGGGAGAGGGCCCTGCTTCCCTGGCGGGGGCTCTTGCTCACACTGCTCTCCGTGGGGAGACACTGTGTGCGCCAAGTGGCTCCTGGGTGCAGAAGATCTCTCCCCAGCGCCGGAGGTGCAGGGAACCCTCTTTGGACACAGAGCAGTGTTCTAGGCAGGCCTCCCAGGCTGGGAGAGCCTCCACTGCCCCAGCTGTCCAACGGCCGCAGGAACACACTTCTAGGGGGTGTGGGTCTGACAGGCAGGGCGGCCTGAGGGGGGAACGTGGATTGCAAGGCCAAAGCCACTGCGCTGAGCATTGCCCCTGGAAGTCCCAGCTGCAGGCTCTCTGCTCCACGCCCAGGCTGGAGTGAGCCTGGACCCTGGCCTGCAGACCCAGGCTTGCCCTGGGCACTGCTAGGGCGGGACCCAGCCCAGGCTCAGCCAGGCCTCCCTAGGGCTTGTGCTGGCCTAGGCCACTGCCAGCCAGCAGGAGCTCGACGCAACACAGTTCATTCGAGAAGGCCCCAGGGTGTTGCCTGTGTGTGTCTCTTGCACTGCTCGGAAGCTGCAGGTCCAGAGGCTGTTGTGTGCACCTGGCCACTGGGGCCTGAGGATAGATAGAAGAGGCATGAGCCCACTTGCCAGCGGGACTCCTGCCGCCTCGGAGTTGCCTGCCCACCACCCCCTTGCTGCCTGCGCTGTCTTCCCTGCTGGCAGGCCTCTGGGTGCCCCGGCCAGTCTATGCCAAGGAAACAAGGTGCTTGCTCTCCCCTTGCTAGAAGCTCCTCCTACAGCCTTCTGGACCAGGGGACACATGCCCCCTGGACCAGCAGCCTGCAAGGAAGCTGCAGCTCAGCCATCCAGCAAGGCCTGCAGTACTAGGCAGGAAGCCACCTGCTAAGGACAGCTTTCCCACACCAAACCTTGGAGGAGCTAATGGAGGCACGGGCCTGCAAGCGTTTTCCACGGGAGGGCACTGGGTGCCCAAAGCCTCCCCTGCGGCCTCTGAGCGCCCTCCAGCCCACAGGCCCTGGCAACCCACTCTGTTGCTGGAGGGAAGTTCTAAGCAGGACGCTCTCACCTGGGGAGCCAGGGTGCCTCCTGCTTGGCAAGTGGCTCAGGACCTCCTGTGGAGCGAGGCTTCCCCTCCCATGCTTGGCGGCCAGCACATGGTGTCCTCGCTCCACCGAAAACCTCTCTGCTTTGAATTCAGCCCTGGATCTCCTAGCTGACTGCTCTGCCCCAAGCAGCAACTCCAGCGTGCGCCCAGCCCCCAACCAGGAGAGTGCCTTTCCTGAGCACTGCTATGCCATGGCAGCTCCAGGAAGGCCTCCCAGGGCCTTCTCTGCCCTCACACCGTCGTGTCATTCGGCCCACCCAGGGAGCAAAGGTCCCCCTGGGCAGGGCTCAGGGTGCTACCTGTGTGTGCTTTCACGGCTGGGAAAGGGGAGATCCTGAAGCTGGCTGCCCACTTGTGAATGGGGCCGGAGGGCAAGAGCCGGCATTCGTTTCGTGGGAAGCGGGAGAACTGGGCTCTCCAAGCTGCATGCAGATCCCCTCCCTGGCTGCCCCTCTTGCTGCCTTCTCGGCTGCCCAGCCTCTCTTCCCCACGCGTGCGTCTCATCGAAAGGAGCAGGCTGCTTGCCATTCTTGGCAAGGGCCTCATCCCACAAGCCCCGTTTCCTCGAAGGGAGTGCACCTTGGTACCCAGAGCCTCCAGAGGAGCTGCAGTCTCTCCAGCCACAAAGGCCGGCAGCTGAGCCCAGGACAGCCTGCTGCGTGGAGGGCTTCCATGGGAGAGGGCCCTGCTTCCCTGGCGGGGGCTCTTGCTCACACTGCTCTCCGTGGGGAGACACTGTGTGCGCCAAGTGGCTCCTGGGTGCAGAAGATCTCTCCCCAGCGCCGGAGGTGCAGGGAACCCTCTTTGGACACAGAGCAGTGTTCTAGGCAGGCCTCCCAGGCTGGGAGAGCCTCCACTGCCCCAGCTGTCCAACGGCCGCAGGAACACACTTCTAGGGGGTGTGGGTCTGACAGGCAGGGCGGCCTGAGGGGGGAACGTGGATTGCAAGGCCAAAGCCACTGCGCTGAGCATTGCCCCTGGAAGTCCCAGCTGCAGGCTCTCTGCTCCACGCCCAGGCTGGAGTGAGCCTGGACCCTGGCCTGCAGACCCAGGCTTGCCCTGGGCACTGCTAGGGCGGGACCCAGCCCAGGCTCAGCCAGGCCTCCCTAGGGCTTGTGCTGGCCTAGGCCACTGCCAGCCAGCAGGAGCTCGACGCAACACAGTTCATTCGACAAGGCCCCAGGGTGTTGCCTGTGTGTGTCTCTTGCACTGCTCGGAAGCTGCAGGTCCAGAGGCTGTTGTGTGCACCTGGCCACTGGAGCCTGAGGATAGATAGAAGAGGCATGAGCCCACTTGCCAGCGGGACTCCTGCCGCCTCGGAGTTGCCTGCCCACCACCCCCTTGCTGCCTGCGCTGTCTTCCCTGCTGGCAGGCCTCTGGGTGCCCCGGCCAGTCTATGCCAAGGAAACAAGGTGCTTGCTCTCCCCTTGCTAGAAGCTCCTCCTACAGCCTTCTGGACCAGGGGACACATGCCCCCTGGACCAGCAGCCTGCAAGGAAGCTGCAGCTCAGCCATCCAGCAAGGCCTGCAGTACTAGGCAGGGAGCCACCTGCTAAGGACAGCTTTCCCACGCCAAACCTTGGAGGAGCTCATGGAGGCACGGGCCTGCAAGCGTTTTCCACGGGAGGGCACTGGGTGCCCAAAGCCTCCCCTGCGGCCTCTGAGCGCCCTCCAGCCCACAGGCCCTGGCAACCCACTCTGTTGCCGGAGGGAAGTTCTAAGCAGGACGCTCTCGCCTGGGGAGCCAGGGTGCCTCCTGCTTGGCAAGTGGCTCAGGACCTCCTGTGGAGCGAGGCTTCCCCTCCCATGCTTGGCGGCCAGCAGATGGTGTCCTCGCTCCACCGAAAACCTCTCTGCTTTGAATTCAGCCCTGGATCTCCTAGCTGACTGCTCTGCCCA
>NW_026648490.1:0-56111 GCF_030028045.1 Hippopotamus amphibius kiboko | reverse complement strand
TACTCCACCCATCAGGGTGCCACCTCACACGGGTCACCTGTGAGGCAAACCCATCATGGCCGCCAGGTGTCACATCAGTCCTGTCAAACCCCACCAGGTCAGGTAAAACCTCACAAATGTCACCAGCATGGCAAGGTCATCATGACCGTGGCGTGTCACCTCAGCCCCATAACACACCACCTGGCAGGGTGAAACCTTGCATGAGCCACCCACGTGGTGAGGACTTCACAGCCACTGGGTGTCAAAATGGCCCAGACACACACCTCATGGTGGAATGCCACCTCATGCAGGTCACCCATGTGGTGAGGCCGTCACAGCCACCATGTGTCACCTCGGCCCCAACTCTCCCTACCTGATGGGGTGCTACCTCACATGTGCCACCCACATGACAATGCAGTCACAGCCACTAGCTGTCACCTCATCCCCATGACACCACACCTGGTGGGGTGTCATCTCTTGCATGCCACCCATGTGATGAGGACACCACAGCCACCAGGTGTCACCTTAGCTCAATCACACTCTGTCCTCCAGTGTGTCACCTCATGCAAGCCACACGTGTTGTGAGTCCATCACAGTCATCATGTGTCACCCCAACCCAGGTGCACCTTGCCGTGTGCAATGCCACTTCGCACGAGTCACCTGAAATGTGAGGCCTTCATGGCTGCCAGGTGTCACCTAGGCCTGGGCACACCCCACCTGGTGGGATGCTACATCTCATTGGTCACCCGCATGTTGAGGACATTACAGTGGCCTGGTGGAACCTCAGCCCCATCACTCCCTACCTGGTGGGGTGCTACCTCATACATGCCACCCACATGGCAAGGCCATCACAGCCACAAGGTGTCACCTCAGCCTGGTCACACCCTCCCCAGTGGAGAGTCACCTTTCGCATGCCACCCATATTGCTCATCTGTCACACCAACCATGTGTCACCTCAACCTGGGTGCACCCCACCCAGCACTGGTAACCCACGTTGCAGGGCAATCACAGCAACCAGATGTCACCTCGGCATGGGCACACCCCACCCAGCAGGATACCACCTCATGCGGGTCACCAGTGTGTTGAGGCCCTCACGGCCGCCATGTTTCTCCTAGGCCTGGGCACACACCACCCAGTGGGGTTTCAACTCACGAATGTCACCCATGTAGTGAGGCCTTCATGGCTGCTGGTTGTCACCTTGGCCCAGTCATACGCCACCCAGTAGGATGCCACCACACAGGGGTAACCAGCGTGGCAAGGCTGTCACGGCTGCCGGGTGTCATCTTGGCCCGTTCACACCACGCACAGCTGGGTGCCACCTCGTGCTAGCCACCCACGTGGCAAGTCATCTCAGCCACCATGTTTCCCTTTGGCCCCATCACTCTAGGCCTGGTGGGGTGTGACCTCACATGTGCTACCCACATGGTGAGGCAGTAACAGCCATAGTGTTTTACCTCATCCCCATGACACCATGCCCAGTGGGGTGTCATCTCTTGTGTGCCATCCATGTGGCAAGCCCATCATGGCTGCTGGGTGTCACCTCAGCCCGATCACACCCTACCTGGCAGGGCTAACCTCATGCATGCCACCCACATTGCAAGTCCAATCTGGTCGCTGTGTCATGTCAACCCAGTCACAACACACCATGCAGGATTCCAAATCGCATGGGTCACCTGTGTTGTGAGGCCTTCACAGCCACTGAGTGTCATCTCGACCTGGGTACACCTTGCCCATTGGGATGTCACCTAGCATGTGCCACCCACATGGTGCAGCACTCACGGCCACCAATGTTCAGCCCCGTCACTCCCTGCCCAGGAGAATGTCACCTCAACATGGCACCTGCATGGCAAGGTGGTCACACCACTGGGTGTCACGTCTGCATGGTCACACCCCACCCCGAAGGTTGCCACCTGGCAAAGGTCAACTGTATGGTGAGGCTGTCATGGCTGCCAGATGTCTCCTCTGCCTGAGCACACAATGCCTGGTGGGGAGCCACCATGCACAGATCACCCACGTGATGAGGCCCTCACAGCCGCCAGGTGTCACCCTGGTTGCTTCACACACCACCCAGTGGGGTACAACCTCGTATGGGTCACCTGCATGGAGAAGCCATTACTGCCCCTGGGTGACAGCTTAGCTCAGTCACACCATGTCTTGTGGGGAGCCACCTCACTTGGGTCACCAATGTGGTGAGGCTGTCATAGCCATGGGATGTCACCTTGACCCCTTCATAGCATTCACAACAGGGTGCCACCATGCTAGAGCCACCTAAGAGGCAAGGGATCATGACCACCATGTGTCATCTCAGCCACGTCACACCCCACCAGGCAAGGTGCTACCTCACCCATGTCACCAGCATGGTGAGGCTATCAAGGCCGCGAGGTGTCACCTAAGCTCACTCAGACACTGCCCGATGGGGTGCTACATAGTGCATGCTACTCACATGGCTAGGCCATCATGGCCACTGGGTGTCACTTCAGCCCCGTCATTCCCCACCCTGCCAGGTGCCACCTTGATGTGCCACCCGCATAGCTAGGCAATCACACCACTAGGTGCCACCTTGTCCCTGTGACACCACACCTGCACCATGTCATCTCTTGTGTGTCCCCCATGTAGTGAGGCCATCACGGCCACTGGGTGTCACCTCTTCCTGGTCAATACCCACCTACAAGGGTGTCAACTAGCATGTGCTTCCCTCAGGACGAGACCATCACAGCCACCAGGTGTCACCTCAGCCCGATCACACACTGCACAGTGGGGTGTCACCTGGTGCATGCCACCTGTGCTGCAAGTCTGTCTTGGTCAATGTGTGTCACCTCAATCAGGGCATACCCCACCATGTGAGATGCCACCTCGCATGGTTACTCACGTTGTGAGCACCTCTATGCCACCAGATGTCACCTTGGCCTGGTTACACCCTGCCAGGCAGGGTGCCAGCTCATGTGGGTCACCCATGTGGTGAGGTTCTCATGGCCACTGGGAATCACCTTGGACCAGTCACACACCACCTAACGGGGTGCCAATTTGCAAGGGTCACCCATGTGATGTGGCTCTCACAGCTGCTGTGGATCACTTTGGCCTGCTCACACTGCAGCCTGCAGGGTGCAATCTCACACTTGCTACGATTGTGGTGTGGCTGTCATGGCCGCCAGGTGTCCCCTTGGCCTGGTCACAACCCACACAGCATGGTGCCACCTTTTGCAGGTCACCCATGTGGCAAGGCCATCACTGCTGCCAGGTGTCACCTCAGCTCGGTCACAACATGCCCAGCAGGAAGCCACCTAGTATAGGTCACCAGGGTTGCGAGGCTGTCACAGCCACAGGGTGTCCATTGGCCCCATCGCACCTTGCCTGGCAGGGTGCTACCATGTGTGTGCCACCCAAGTGGTGAGGCCATCACAGCCACCAGGTGCCACCTCGGCCCTGTAACACCCCACCTGGTGGGGTGCAACCTTGCACTTGCCACCCATGTAGCTGGGCCATCACAGCACCATGTGTCACCTTGGAACCCTTACAACCTTCCCAGAGCGGTGGCACTTTGCAGGTTCCACCCACA
Organism: Hippopotamus amphibius kiboko; assembly: GCF_030028045.1. NCBI lineage: Eukaryota > Metazoa > Chordata > Mammalia > Artiodactyla > Hippopotamidae > Hippopotamus > Hippopotamus amphibius. The sequence continues at coordinate 52,576 of NW_026648490.1, read as the reverse complement.
TTTCAAGGCCATTACGGATGCTGGGTGTCACTTCAGCCCCACCACACCCTGCCTGGTGGGGTGTCAACTCATGTGATTCACCCACGTGGTGAGGCCATCAGGGATATCAGGCCTCACCTCAGCCCAGGCACATCCACCCTGTGGGGTGCCACCTTACATGTGTAAGCCATGTGGTGAGGCCGTCAGTGTTGCCAGGTCTCACCTCAGCCCAGGGACACCATGTCCGGCCAGGAGCCACTTCGTGCATGCCACCCACATGGCAAGGCCATGACGGCCACAGGGTGTCACCTAGGATTATCAAACACAGCCCAACAGTGTACCACCTTGGGCATGCCATGCATGTGGTGATGCTGTTATGACCATCAGGTATCACCTTGAATTGGGCACACCCCATCAGGCAGGGTGCCATCTCGTGAGGGTCACCTGGGTTGCGAGGCCCTCTCAGCCACCAGGTGGCACCTAGGCCCATGCACACCCCACCCACCAGAGTGCCATCTCACAAGGGTCACACTTGTGGCATGGCCCTCATGGCAACCGGCTGTCACCTAGGCCCAGGCACATCCAGCCCAACAGGATGCCACCATGCATGGGTCAGCCATGTGGTGAGGCTGTAATGGCTGCCAGATGTCACCTCAGCTCAGTCACACCCTGCCTGGCAAAAAGCCACCTCACATGGTTCATCCGTGTTGAGAGCCTGTCACAACCACGGGGTGTCCATTGGCCCCATCACACCCTGCTGGCAGGGTGCCACATCATGCATACCACCCAAGTGCTGAGGCCATTATGGTCACAAGGTGTAACCTCGGTCCAGTAACACCCCACCCAGATGGGTGCACACTTGCACTTGTCACACCCATAGCTGCACCGTCAAAGCCACTGGGGGTCATCTAGACCCCCTCACATCCCACCTGCGGTGTGCCACTTTGCATGTGCCACCCATGTTGCAAGGCCATTATGGCTGCCAGATGTCACATCAGATCCATCACACCCCACCTAGCAGAGTGCCACGTCACATCAGTCACCCACGTGCTGTGGCCATCAGGGCTGCCAGGTGTCACATCAACCTGGGCATATCCACCCAGTGGGGTGCCACCTCACATAGGTAACCCACGTGGCAAGTACATCATAGCGGCTGGCTGTCACCTCAGCCCAGGCACACGCCACCTGATGGGGAGCCACCTTGCCCCTGTCACCCGAGTGGCAAGGCCATCACAGAAGCTGTGTTTGACATTGGCCTGGGCACACGCCACCTGGTGGATGCCACCACACCAGGGTCACCTATGTGGTGAGGCTGTCATGCCATTGGGTATTGCCTCAGCCCAGTGACACATCACCTGGGGGCTGCCACCTTGCATGGGTCACCCACATGTTGATGCCCTCATGAATGCTGGGATTCACCTTCGCCTGGGCACACACCAACTGGAGGAGTGCCACATACTGTGGTGCATCTGTCTGATGAGGCCTGCATGGCAGCTGGGTGTCACCTAGACCTGGGCACACCCCACCCATCACGGTGACTCATCACACATGCCACCTGCATGGCGATGTGGTCAGGATGCCGAGTTTCACCTCGGCCACTTCACAACCTGCCCAGTGGGGAGCCACCTCATGCAGGTGATGCACATGGCAAGACCCTCATGGCCAGGGTGTCACTTCGGCCTGGTCACACCCCACCCCACAGAGTGCCACTTCACACATATCACCCATGAGGCAAGGCCGTAATGGTCACTGGGGGTCACCTCGGCCCAGTTACACACTGCCTGGCAGTGTGCCACCATGTGTGGGTCTCCCGTGTGGCTAGGCCTTCATGCCCACTGGGTTTCACCTCAGAACTGGCACAACCCGCCCAGCTGGGTGCAACCTCATGTGGGTCACCCACGTTTTGAGGCCATAATGGAAGTGGGGTTTGACCTCGGCCTGGGCAAATCCCATCCAGAGGGATGCCACTCCACATGTGCCATCCGCATGGTGAGGCCATCATGGCCACCAGGTGTCACCTCGGCATTCGGACACTCTGCCCAGTGTAGAGCAACCTCATGCATGCCACCCATGTGGTGAGGCCTTGTACAGGTCACCTGCATGGTGAGGCCATCACAGCCACCAGGTGTCACTTTGGCACAGTCATGTGCTGCCCAACAGGTTGCCACATCACACTGGCCACCCACGTGGTAAGGCTGTCATGGCCCCTGAGTGTCACCTTGGCCTGGGCACACCCAATCTGGTGGGGTGCCACCCATGTGGTGAGGCCATCACAGAAACTGTGTTTGACCATGGCCCAGAAACACCTGCCCAGTGGGGTTCCAGCCAGCCAGGGTCACCCATTTGGTGAAACCCACACACTGCCAGGTGTCACCTAGGCCTGGGCACACCCCACCTGGTGGGATGCTACATCTCATTGGTCACACGCATGTTAGGACATTACTGTGGCCTGGTGGAAGCTCTGCCCCATCACAACCTACCTGGTGGGATGCTACATCTCATTGGTCACCCGCATGTTGAGGACATTACTGTGGCCTGGTGGAACCTCGGCCCCATCTCTCCCTACCTGGTGGGGTGCTACCTCGTACAGGCCACCCACATTGCAAGGCCGTCACAGCCACCAGGTGTCACCTCAGCCCCATTGTACTCCACCCATCAGGGTGCCACCTCACACGGGTCACCTGTGAGGCAAACCCATCATGGCCGCCAGGTGTCACATCAGTCCTGTCAAACCCCACCAGGTCAGGTAAAACCTCACATATGTCACCAGCATGGCAAGGTCATCATGACCATGGTGTGTCACCTCAGCCCCATAACACACCACCTGGCAAGGTGATACCTTGCATGAGCCACCCACGTGGTGAGGACTTCACAGCCACTGGGTGTCAAAATGGTTCAGACACACACCTCATGCTGGAATGCCACCTCATGCAGGTCACCCATGCGGTGAGGCCGTCACAGCCACCATGTGTCACCTCGGCCCCAACTCTCCCTACCTGATGGGGTGCTACCTCACATGTGCCACCCACATGACAATGCAGTCACAGCCACTAGCTGTCACCTCATCCCCATGACACCACACCTGGTGGGGTGTCATCTCTTGCATGCCACCCATGTGATGAGGACACCACAGCCACCAGGTGTCACCTTAGCTCAATCACACTCTGTCCTGCAGTGTGTCACCTCATGCAAGCCACACATGTTGTGAGTCCATCACAGTCATCATGTGTCACCTCAACCCAGGTGCACCTTGCCGTGTGCAATGCCACTTCGCACGAGTCACCTGAAATGTGAGGCCTTCATGGCTGCCAGGTGTCACCTAGGCCTGGGCACACCCCACCTGGTGGGATGCTACATCTCATTGGTCACCCGCATGTTGAGGACATTACAGTGGCCTGGTGGAACCTCGGCCCCATCACTCCCTACCTGGTGGGGTGCTACCTCGTACATGCCACCCACATGGCAAGGCCGTCACAGCCACAAGGTGTCACCTCAGCCTGGTCACACCCTCCCCAGTGGAGAGTCACCTTTCGCATGCCACCCATATTGCTCATCTGTCACACCAACCATGTGTCACCTCAACCTGGGTGCACCCCACCCAGCACTGGTAACCCACGTTGCAGGGCAATCACAGCAACCAGATGTCACCTCGGCATGGGCACACCCCACCCAGCAGGATACCACCTCATGCGGGTCACCAGTGTGTTGAGGCCCTCACGGCCGCCATGTTTCTCCTAGGCCTGGGCACACACCACCCAGTGGGGTTTCAACTCACGAATGTCACCCATGTAGTGAGGCCTTCATGGCTGCTGGTTGTCACCTTGGCCCAGTCATACGCCACCCAGTAGGATGCCACCACACAGGGGTAACCAGCGTGGCAAGGCTGTCACGGCTGCCGGGTGTCATCTTGGCCCGTTCACACCACGCACAGCTGGGTGCCACCTCGTGCTAGCCACCCACGTGGCAAGTCATCTCAGCCACCATGTTTCCCTTTGGCCCCATCACTCTAGGCCTGGTGGGGTGTGACCTCACATGTGCTACCCACATGGTGAGGCAGTAACAGCCATAGTGTTTTACCTCATCCCCATGACACCATGCCCAGTGGGGTGTCATCTCTTGTGTGCCATCCATGTGGCAAGCCCATCATGGCTTCTGGGTGTCACCTCAGCCCGATCACACCCTACCTGGCAGGGCTAACCTCATGCATGCCACCCACATTGCAAGTCCAATCTGGTCGCTGTGTCATGTCAACCCAGTCACAACACACCATGCAGGATTCCAAATCGCATGGGTCACCTGTGTTGTGAGGCCTTCACAGCCACTGAGTGTCATCTCGACCTGGGTACACCTTGCCCATTGGGATGTCACCTAGCATGTGCCACCCACATGGTGCAGCACTCACGGCCACCAATGTTCAGCCCCGTCACTCCCTGCCCAGGAGAATGTCACCTCAACATGGCACCTGCATGGCAAGGTGGTCACACCACTGGGTGTCACGTCTGCATGGTCACACCCCACCCCGCAGGTTGCCACCTGGCAAAGGTCAACTGTATGGTGAGGCTGTTATGGCTGCCAGATGTCTCCTCTGCCTGAGCACACAATGCCTGGTGGGGAGCCACCATGCACAGATCACCCACGTGATGAGGCCCTCACAGCCACCAGGTGTCACCCTGGTTGCTTCACACACCACCCAGAGGGGTACAACCTCGTATGGGTCACCTGCATGGAGAAGCCATCACTGCCACTGGGTGACAGCTTAGCTCAGTCACACCATGTCTTGTGGGGAGCCACCTCACTTGGGTCACCCATGTGGTGAGGCTGTCCTAGCCATGGGATATCACCTTGACCCCTTCATAGCATTCACAGCAGGGTGCCACCATGCTAGAGCCACCTAAGAAGCAAGGGATCATGACCACCATGTGTCATCTCAGCCACGTCACACCCCACCAGGCAAGGTGCTACCTCACCCATGTCACCAGCATGGTGAGGCTATCAAGGCCGCGAGGTGTCACCTAAGCCCACTCAGACACTGCCCGATGGGGTGCTACATAGTGCATGCTACTCACATGGCTAGGCCATCATGGCCACTGGGTGTCACTTCAGCCCCGTCATTCCCCACCCTGCCAGGTGCCACCTTGATGTGCCACCCGCATAGCTAGGCAATCACACCACTAGGTGCCACCTTGTCCCTGTGACACCACACCTGGCACCATGTCATCTCTTGTGTGTCCCCCATGTAGTGAGGCCATCACGGCAACTGGGTGTCAACTCTTCCTGGTCAATACCCACCTGCCAGGGTGTCAAGTAGCATGTGCTTCCCTCAGGACGAGACCATCACAACCACCAGGTGTCACCTCAGCCCGATCACACACTGCACAGTGGGGTGTCACCTGGTGCATGCCACCTGTGCTGCAAGTCTGTCTCGGTCAAAGTGTGTCAACTCAATCTGGGCATACCCCACCATGTGAGATGCCACCTCGCATGGTTACTCACGTTGTGAGCACCTCTATGCCACCAGATGTCACCTTGGCCTGGTTACACCCTGCCAGGCAGGGTGCCAGCTCATGTGGGTCACCCATGTGGTGAGGTCCTCATGGCCACTGGGCATCACCTTGGACCAGTCACACACCACCTAACAGGGTGCCAATTTGCAAGGGTCACCCATGTGATGTGGCTCTCACAGCTGCTGTGGATCACTTTGGCCTGCTCACACTGCAGCCTGCAGGGTGCAATCTCACACTTGCTACGATTGTGGTGTGGCTGTCATGGCCGCCAGGTGTCCCCTTGGCCTGGTCACAACCCACACAGCATGGTGCCACCTCTTGCAGGTCACCCATGTGGCAAGGCCATCACTGCTGCCGGGTGTCACCTCAGCTCAGTCACAACCTGCGCAGCAGGAAGCCTCCTAGTATAGGTCACCAGGGTTGTGAGGCTGTCACAGCCACAGGGTGTCCATTGGCCCCATCGCACCTTGCCTGGCAGGGTGCTACCATGTGTGTGCCACCCAAGTGGTGAGGCCATCACAGCCACCAGGTGCCACCTCGGCCCTGTAACACCCCACCTGGTTGGGTGCAACCTTGCACTTGCCACCAATGTAGCTGGGCCATCACAGCACCATGTGTCACCTTGGCACCCTTACACCCTGCCAAGAGCGGTGGCACTTTGCAGGTTCCACCCACAGTGCAAGGCCATTACGGCTGCTGGGTGTCACTTCAGCCCCACCACACCCTGCCTGGTGGGGTGTCAACTCATGTGATTCACCCACGTGGTGAGGCCATCAGGGATATCAGGCCTCACCTCAGCCCAGGCACATCCACCCTGTGGGGTGCCACCTTACATGTGTAAGCCATGTGGTGAGGCCGTCAGTGTTGCCAGGTCTCACCTCAGCCCAGGGACACCATGTCCGGCCAGGAGCCACTTCGTGCATGCCACCCACATGGCAAGGCCATGACGGCCACAGGGTGTCACCTAGGATTATCAAACACAGCCCAACAGTGTACCACCTTGGGCATGCCATGCATGTGGTGATGCTGTCATGACCATCAGGTATCACCTTGAATTGGGCACACCCCATCAGGCAGGGTGCCATCTCGTGAGGGTCACCTGGGTTGTGAGGCCCTCTCAGCCACCAGGTGGCACCTAGGCCCATGCACACCCCACCCACCAGAGTGCCATCTCACAAGGGTCACACTTGTGGCATGGCCCTCATGGCAACCGGCTGTCACCTAGGCCCAGGCACATCCAGCCCAACAGGATGCCACCATGCATGGGTCAGCCATGTGGTGAGGCTGTAATGGCTGCCAGATGTCACCTCAGCTCAGTCACACCCTGCCTGGCAAAAAGCCACCTCACATGGGTCATCCGTGTTGAGAGCCTGTCACAACCACGGGGTGTCCATTGGCCCCATCACACCCTGCTGGCAGGGTGCCACATCATGCATACCACCCAAGTGCTGAGGCCATTATGGTCACAAGGTGTAACCTCGGTCCAGTAACACCCCACCCTGATGGGAGCACCCTTGCACTTGTCACACACATAGCTGCACCGTCAAATCCACCGGGGGTACCTAGACCCCCTCACATCCCACCTGCGGTGTGCCACTTTGCATGTGCCACCCATGTTGCAAGGCCATTATGGCTGCCAGATGTCACATCAGATCCATCACACCCCACCTAGCAGAGTGCCACGTCACATCAGTCACCCACGTGCTGTGGCCATCAGGGCTGCCAGGTGTCACATCAACCTGGGCATATCCACCCAGTGGGGTGCCACCTCACATAGGTAACCCACGTGGCAAGTACATCATAGCGGCTGGCTGTCACCTCAGCCCAGGCACACGCCACCTGATGGGGAGCCACCTTGCCCCTGTCACCCGAGTGGCAAGGCCATCACAGAAGCTGTGTTTGACATTGGCCTGGGCACACGCCGCCTGGTGGGATGCCACCACACCAGGGTCACCTATGTGGTGAGGCTGTCATGCCATTGGGTGTTGCCTCAGCCCAGTCACACATCACCTGGGGGCTGCCACCTCGCATGGGTCACCCACATGTTGATGCCCTCATGAAGGATGGGATTCACCTTCGCCTGGGCACACACCAACTGGAGGAGTGCCACATACTGTGGTGCATCTGCCTGATGAGGCCTGCATGGCAGCTGGGTGTCACCTAGACCTGGGCACACCCCACCCATCACGGTGACACATCGCACATGCCACCTGCATGGCGATGTGGTCAGGATGCCGAGTTTCACCTCGGCCACTTCACAACCTGCCCAGTGGGGAGCCACCTCATGCCGGTGATGCACATGGCAAGACCCTCATGGCCAGGGTGTCACTTAGGCCTGGTCACACCCCACCCCACAGAGTGCCACTTCACACATATCACCCATGAGGCAAGGCCGTAATGGACACTGGGGGTCCCCTCAGCCCAGTTACACACTGCCTGGCTGTGTGCCACCATGTGTGGGTCTCCCGTGTGGCTAGGCCTAGATGCCCACTGGGTTTCACCTCAGAACTGGCACAACCCGCCCAGCTGGGTGCAACCTCATGTGGGTCACCCACGTTTTGAGGCCATAATGGAAGTGGGGTTTGACCTCGGCCTGGGCAACTCCCATCAAGAGGGATGCCACTCCACATGTGCCATCCGCATGGTGAGGCCATCATGGCCACCAGGTGTCACCTCGGCCTTGGGACACTCTGCCCAGTGGAGAGCAACCTCATGCATGCCACCCATGTGGTGAGGCCTTGTACAGGTCACCTGCATGGTGAGGCCATCACAGCCACCAGGTGTCACTTTGGCACAGTCATGTGCTGCCCAACAGGTTGCCACATCACACTGGTCACCCACGTGGTAAGGCTGTCATGGCCCCTGAGTGTCACCTTAGCCTGGGCACACCCAACCTGGTGGGGTGCCACCCATGTGGTGAGGCCATCACAGAAACTGTGTTTGACCTTGGCCCAGAAACACCTGCCCAGTGGGGTTCCAGCCAGCCAGGGTCACCCATTTGGTGAGGCCCACACACTGCCAGGTGTCACCTAGGCCTGGGCACACCCCACCTGGTGGGATGCTACATCTCATTGGTCACCCGCATGTTGAGGACATTACTGTGGCCTGGTGGAACCTCGGCCCCATCACTCCCTACCTGGTGGGGTGCTACCTCGTACAGGCCACCCACATTGCAAGGCCGTCACAGCCACCAGGTGTCACCTCAGCCCCATTGTACTCCACCCATCAGGGTGCCACCTCACACGGGTCACCTGTGAGGCAAACCCATCATGGCCGCCAGGTGTCACATCAGTCCTGTCAAACCCCACCAGGTCAGGTAAAACCTCACAAATGTCACCAGCATGGCAAGGTCATCATGACCGTGGCGTGTCACCTCAGCCCCATAACACACCACCTGGCAGGGTGAAACCTTGCATGAGCCACCCACGTGGTGAGGACTTCACAGCCACTGGGTGTCAAAATGGCCCAGACACACACCTCATGGTGGAATGCCACCTCATGCAGGTCACCCATGTGGTGAGGCCGTCACAGCCACCATGTGTCACCTCGGCCCCAACTCTCCCTACCTGATGGGGTGCTACCTCACATGTGCCACCCACATGACAATGCAGTCACAGCCACTAGCTGTCACCTCATCCCCATGACACCACACCTGGTGGGGTGTCATCTCTTGCATGCCACCCATGTGATGAGGACACCACAGCCACCAGGTGTCACCTTAGCTCAATCACACTCTGTCCTCCAGTGTGTCACCTCATGCAAGCCACACGTGTTGTGAGTCCATCACAGTCATCATGTGTCACCCCAACCCAGGTGCACCTTGCCGTGTGCAATGCCACTTCGCACGAGTCACCTGAAATGTGAGGCCTTCATGGCTGCCAGGTGTCACCTAGGCCTGGGCACACCCCACCTGGTGGGATGCTACATCTCATTGGTCACCCGCATGTTGAGGACATTACAGTGGCCTGGTGGAACCTCAGCCCCATCACTCCCTACCTGGTGGGGTGCTACCTCATACATGCCACCCACATGGCAAGGCCATCACAGCCACAAGGTGTCACCTCAGCCTGGTCACACCCTCCCCAGTGGAGAGTCACCTTTCGCATGCCACCCATATTGCTCATCTGTCACACCAACCATGTGTCACCTCAACCTGGGTGCACCCCACCCAGCACTGGTAACCCACGTTGCAGGGCAATCACAGCAACCAGATGTCACCTCGGCATGGGCACACCCCACCCAGCAGGATACCACCTCATGCGGGTCACCAGTGTGTTGAGGCCCTCACGGCCGCCATGTTTCTCCTAGGCCTGGGCACACACCACCCAGTGGGGTTTCAACTCACGAATGTCACCCATGTAGTGAGGCCTTCATGGCTGCTGGTTGTCACCTTGGCCCAGTCATACGCCACCCAGTAGGATGCCACCACACAGGGGTAACCAGCGTGGCAAGGCTGTCACGGCTGCCGGGTGTCATCTTGGCCCGTTCACACCACGCACAGCTGGGTGCCACCTCGTGCTAGCCACCCACGTGGCAAGTCATCTCAGCCACCATGTTTCCCTTTGGCCCCATCACTCTAGGCCTGGTGGGGTGTGACCTCACATGTGCTACCCACATGGTGAGGCAGTAACAGCCATAGTGTTTTACCTCATCCCCATGACACCATGCCCAGTGGGGTGTCATCTCTTGTGTGCCATCCATGTGGCAAGCCCATCATGGCTGCTGGGTGTCACCTCAGCCCGATCACACCCTACCTGGCAGGGCTAACCTCATGCATGCCACCCACATTGCAAGTCCAATCTGGTCGCTGTGTCATGTCAACCCAGTCACAACACACCATGCAGGATTCCAAATCGCATGGGTCACCTGTGTTGTGAGGCCTTCACAGCCACTGAGTGTCATCTCGACCTGGGTACACCTTGCCCATTGGGATGTCACCTAGCATGTGCCACCCACATGGTGCAGCACTCACGGCCACCAATGTTCAGCCCCGTCACTCCCTGCCCAGGAGAATGTCACCTCAACATGGCACCTGCATGGCAAGGTGGTCACACCACTGGGTGTCACGTCTGCATGGTCACACCCCACCCCGAAGGTTGCCACCTGGCAAAGGTCAACTGTATGGTGAGGCTGTCATGGCTGCCAGATGTCTCCTCTGCCTGAGCACACAATGCCTGGTGGGGAGCCACCATGCACAGATCACCCACGTGATGAGGCCCTCACAGCCGCCAGGTGTCACCCTGGTTGCTTCACACACCACCCAGTGGGGTACAACCTCGTATGGGTCACCTGCATGGAGAAGCCATCACTGCCCCTGGGTGACAGCTTAGCTCAGTCACACCATGTCTTGTGGGGAGCCACCTCACTTGGGTCACCAATGTGGTGAGGCTGTCATAGCCATGGGATGTCACCTTGACCCCTTCATAGCATTCACAACAGGGTGCCACCATGCTAGAGCCACCTAAGAGGCAAGGGATCATGACCACCATGTGTCATCTCAGCCACGTCACACCCCACCAGGCAAGGTGCTACCTCACCCATGTCACCAGCATGGTGAGGCTATCAAGGCCACGAGGTGTCACCTAAGCTCACTCAGACACTGCCCGATGGGGTGCTACATAGTGCATGCTACTCACATGGCTAGGCCATCATGGCCACTGGGTGTCACTTCAGCCCCGTCATTCCCCACCCTGCCAGGTGCCACCTTGATGTGCCACCCGCATAGCTAGGCAATCACACCACTAGGTGCCACCTTGTCCCTGTGACACCACACCTGCACCATGTCATCTCTTGTGTGTCCCCCATGTAGTGAGGCCATCACGGCCACTGGGTGTCACCTCTTCCTGGTCAATACCCACCTACAAGGGTGTCAACTAGCATGTGCTTCCCTCAGGACGAGACCATCACAGCCACCAGGTGTCACCTCAGCCCGATCACACACTGCACAGTGGGGTGTCACCTGGTGCATGCCACCTGTGCTGCAAGTCTGTCTTGGTCAATGTGTGTCACCTCAATCAGGGCATACCCCACCATGTGAGATGCCACCTCGCATGGTTACTCACGTTGTGAGCACCTCTATGCCACCAGATGTCACCTTGGCCTGGTTACACCCTGCCAGGCAGGGTGCCAGCTCATGTGGGTCACCCATGTGGTGAGGTTCTCATGGCCACTGGGAATCACCTTGGACCAGTCACACACCACCTAACGGGGTGCCAATTTGCAAGGGTCACCCATGTGATGTGGCTCTCACAGCTGCTGTGGATCACTTTGGCCTGCTCACACTGCAGCCTGCAGGGTGCAATCTCACACTTGCTACGATTGTGGTGTGGCTGTCATGGCCGCCAGGTGTCCCCTTGGCCTGGTCACAACCCACACAGCATGGTGCCACCTTTTGCAGGTCACCCATGTGGCAAGGCCATCACTGCTGCCAGGTGTCACCTCAGCTCGGTCACAACATGCCCAGCAGGAAGCCACCTAGTATAGGTCACCAGGGTTGCGAGGCTGTCACAGCCACAGGGTGTCCATTGGCCCCATCGCACCTTGCCTGGCAGGGTGCTACCATGTGTGTGCCACCCAAGTGGTGAGGCCATCACAGCCACCAGGTGCCACCTCGGCCCTGTAACACCCCACCTGGTGGGGTGCAACCTTGCACTTGCCACCCATGTAGCTGGGCCATCACAGCACCATGTGTCACCTTGGAACCCTTACAACCTTCCCAGAGCGGTGGCACTTTGCAGGTTCCACCCACATTTCAAGGCCATTACGGATGCTGGGTGTCACTTCAGCCCCACCACACCCTGCCTGGTGGGGTGTCAACTCATGTGATTCACCCACGTGGTGAGGCCATCAGGGATATCAGGCCTCACCTCAGCCCAGGCACATCCACCCTGTGGGGTGCCACCTTACATGTGTAAGCCATGTGGTGAGGCCGTCAGTGTTGCCAGGTCTCACCTCAGCCCAGGGACACCATGTCCGGCCAGGAGCCACTTCGTGCATGCCACCCACATGGCAAGGCCATGACGGCCACAGGGTGTCACCTAGGATTATCAAACACAGCCCAACAGTGTACCACCTTGGGCATGCCATGCATGTGGTGATGCTGTCATGACCATCAGGTATCACCTTGAATTGGGCACACCCCATCAGGCAGGGTGCCATCTCGTGAGGGTCACCTGGGTTGTGAGGCCCTCTCAGCCACCAGGTGGCACCTAGGCCCATGCACACCCCACCCACCAGAGTGCCATCTCACAAGGGTCACACTTGTGGCATGGCCCTCATGGCAACCGGCTGTCACCTAGGCCCAGGCACATCCAGCCCAACAGGATGCCACCATGCATGGGTCAGCCATGTGGTGAGGCTGTAATGGCTGCCAGATGTCACCTCAGCTCAGTCACACCCTGCCTGGCAAAAAGCCACCTCACATGGGTCATCCGTGTTGAGAGCCTGTCACAACCACGGGGTGTCCATTGGCCCCATCACACCCTGCTGGCAGGGTGCCACATCATGCATACCACCCAAGTGCTGAGGCCATTATGGTCACAAGGTGTAACCTCGGTCCAGTAACACCCCACCCTGATGGGAGCACCCTTGCACTTGTCACACACATAGCTGCACCGTCAAATCCACCGGGGGTACCTAGACCCCCTCACATCCCACCTGCGGTGTGCCACTTTGCATGTGCCACCCATGTTGCAAGGCCATTATGGCTGCCAGATGTCACATCAGATCCATCACACCCCACCTAGCAGAGTGCCACGTCACATCAGTCACCCACGTGCTGTGGCCATCAGGGCTGCCAGGTGTCACATCAACCTGGGCATATCCACCCAGTGGGGTGCCACCTCACATAGGTAACCCACGTGGCAAGTACATCATAGCGGCTGGCTGTCACCTCAGCCCAGGCACACGCCACCTGATGGGGAGCCACCTTGCCCCTGTCACCCGAGTGGCAAGGCCATCACAGAAGCTGTGTTTGACATTGGCCTGGGCACACGCCGCCTGGTGGGATGCCACCACACCAGGGTCACCTATTTGGTGAGGCTGTCATGCCATTGGGTGTTGCCTCAGCCCAGTCACACATCACCTGGGGGCTGCCACCTCGCATGGGTCACCCACATGTTGATGCCCTCATGAAGGATGGGATTCACCTTCGCCTGGGCACACACCAACTGGAGGAGTGCCACATACTGTGGTGCATCTGCCTGATGAGGCCTGCATGGCAGCTGGGTGTCACCTAGACCTGGGCACACCCCACCCATCACGGTGACACATCGCACATGCCACCTGCATGGCGATGTGGTCAGGATGCCGAGTTTCACCTCGGCCACTTCACAACCTGCCCAGTGGGGAGCCACCTCATGCAGGTGATGCACATGGCAAGACCCTCATGGCCAGGGTGTCACTTAGGCCTGGTCACACCCCACCCCACAGAGTGCCACTTCACACATATCACCCATGAGGCAAGGCCGTAATGGACACTGGGGGTCCCCTCAGCCCAGTTACACACTGCCTGGCTGTGTGCCACCATGTGTGGGTCTCCCGTGTGGCTAGACCTAGATGCCCACTGGGTTTCACCTCAGAACTGGCACAACCCGCCCAGCTGGGTGCAACCTCATGTGGGTCACCCACGTTTTGAGGCCATAATGGAAGTGGGGTTTGACCTCGGCCTGGGCAACTCCCATCGAAAGGGATGCCACTCCACATGTGCCATCCGCATGGTGAGGCCATCATGGCCACCAGGTGTCACCTCGGCCTTGGGACACTCTGCCCAGTGGAGAGCAACCTCATGCATGCCACCCATGTGGTGAGGCCTTGTACAGGTCACCTGCATGGTGAGGCCATCACAGCCACCAGGTGTCACTTTGGCACAGTCATGTGCTGCCCAACAGGTTGCCACATCACACTGGTCACCCACGTGGTAAGGCTGTCATGGCCCCTGAGTGTCACCTTAGCCTGGGCACACCCAACCTGGTGGGGTGCCACCCATGTGGTGAGGCCATCACAGAACCTGTGTTTGACCTTGGCCCAGAAACACCTGCCCAGTGGGGTTCCAGCCAGCCAGGGTCACCCATTTGGTGAGGCCCACACACTGCCAGGTGTCACCTAGGCCTGGGCACACCCCACCTGGTGGGATGCTACATCTCATTGGTCACCCGCATGTTGAGGACATTACTGTGGCCTGGTGGAACCTCGGCCCCATCACTCCCTACCTGGTGGGGTGCTACCTCGTACAGGCCACCCACATTGCAAGGCCGTCACAGCCACCAGGTGTCACCTCAGCCCCATTGTACTCCACCCATCAGGGTGCCACCTCACACAGGTCACCTGTGAGGCAAACCCATCATGGCCGCCAGGTGTCACATCAGTCCTGTCAAACCCCACCAGGTCAGGTAAAACCTCACAAATGTCACCAGCATGGCAAGGTCATCATGACCATGGCGTGTCACCTCAGCCCCATAACACACCACCTGGCAGGGTGAAGCCTTGCATGAGCCACCCACGTGGTGAGGACTTCACAGCCACTGGGTGTCAAAATGGCCCAGACACACACCTCATGGTGGAATGCCACCTCATGCAGGTCACCCATGTGGTGAGGCCGTCACAGCCACCATGTGTCACCTCGGCCCCAACTCTCCCTACCTGATGGGGTGCTACCTCACATGTGCCACCCACATGACAATGCAGTCACAGCCACTAGCTGTCACCTCATCCCCATGACACCACACCTGGTGGGGTGTCATCTCTTGCATGCCACCCATGTGATGAGGACACCACAGCCACCAGGTGTCACCTTAGCTCAATCACACTCTGTCCTCCAGTGTGTCACCTCATGCAAGCCACACGTGTTGTGAGTCCATCACAGTCATCAGGTGTCACCTCAACCCAGGTGCACCTTGCCGTGTGCAATGCCACTTCGCATGAGTCACCTGAAATGTGAGGCCTTCATGGCTGCCAGGTGTCACCTAGGCTTGGGCACACCCCACCTGGTGGGATGCTACATCTCATTGGTCACCCGCATGTTGAGGACATTACAGTGGCCTGGTGGAACCTCGGCCCCATCACTCCCTACCTGGTGGGGTGCTACCTCATACATGCCACCCACATGGCAAGGCCATCACAGCCACAAGGTGTCACCTCAGCCTGGTCACACCCTCCCCAGTGGAGAGTCACCTTTCGCATGCCACCCATATTGCTCATCTGTCACACCAACCATGTGTCACCTCAACCTGGGTGCACCCCACCCAGCACTGGTAACCCACGTTGCAGGGCAATCACAGCAACCAGATGTCACCTCGGCATGGGCACACCCCACCCAGCAGGATACCACCTCATGCGGGTCACCAGTGTGTTGTGGCCCTCACGGCCGCCATGTTTCTCCTAGGCCTGGGCACACACCACCCAGTGGGGTTTCAACTCACGAATGTCACCCATGTAGTGAGGCCTTCATGGCTGCTGGTTGTCACCTTGGCCCAGTCATACGCCACCCAGTAGGATGCCACCACACAGGGGTAACCAGCGTGGCAAGGCTGTCACGGCTGCCGGGTGTCATCTTGGCCCGTTCACACCACGCACAGCTGGGTGCCACCTCGTGCTAGCCACCCACGTGGCAAGTCATCTCAGCCACCATGTTTCCCTTTGGCCCCATCACTCTAGGCCTGGTGGGGTGTGACCTCACATGTGCTACCCACATGGTGAGGCAGTAACAGCCATAGTGTTTTACCTCATCCCCATGACACCATGCCCAGTGGGGTGTCATCTCTTGTGTGCCATCCATGTGGCAAGCCCATCATGGCTTCTGGGTGTCACCTCAGCCCGATCACACCCTACCTGGCAGGGCTAACCTCATGCATGCCACCCACATTGCAAGTCCAATCTGGTCGCTGTGTCATGTCAACCCAGTCACAACACACCATGCAGGATTCCAAATCGCATGGGTCACCTGTGTTGTGAGGCCTTCACAGCCACTGAGTGTCATCTCGACCTGGGTACACCTTGCCCATTGGGATGTCACCTAGCATGTGCCACCCACATGGTGCAGCACTCACGGCCACCAATGTTCAGCCCCGTCACTCCCTGCCCAGGAGAATGTCACCTCAACATGGCACCTGCATGGCAAGGTGGTCACACCACTGGGTGTCACGTCTGCATGGTCACACCCCACCCCGCAGGTTGCCACCTGGCAAAGGTCAACTGTATGGTGAGGCTGTTATGGCTGCCAGATGTCTCCTCTGCCTGAGCACACAATGCCTGGTGGGGAGCCACCATGCACAGATCACCCACGTGATGAGGCCCTCACAGCCACCAGGTGTCACCCTGGTTGCTTCACACACCACCCAGAGGGGTACAACCTCGTATGGGTCACCTGCATGGAGAAGCCATCACTGCCACTGGGTGACAGCTTAGCTCAGTCACACCATGTCTTGTGGGGAGCCACCTCACTTGGGTCACCCATGTGGTGAGGCTGTCCTAGCCATGGGATATCACCTTGACCCCTTCATAGCATTCACAGCAGGGTGCCACCATGCTAGAGCCACCTAAGAAGCAAGGGATCATGACCACCATGTGTCATCTCAGCCACGTCACACCCCACCAGGCAAGGTGCTACCTCACCCATGTCACCAGCATGGTGAGGCTATCAAGGCCGCGAGGTGTCACCTAAGCCCACTCAGACACTGCCCGATGGGGTGCTACATAGTGCATGCTACTCACATGGCTAGGCCATCATGGCCACTGGGTGTCACTTCAGCCCCGTCATTCCCCACCCTGCCAGGTGCCACCTTGATGTGCCACCCGCATAGCTAGGCAATCACACCACTAGGTGCCACCTTGTCCCTGTGACACCACACCTGGCACCATGTCATCTCTTGTGTGTCCCCCATGTAGTGAGGCCATCACGGCAACTGGGTGTCAACTCTTCCTGGTCAATACCCACCTGCCAGGGTGTCAAGTAGCATGTGCTTCCCTCAGGACGAGACCATCACAACCACCAGGTGTCACCTCAGCCCGATCACACACTGCACAGTGGGGTGTCACCTGGTGCATGCCACCTGTGCTGCAAGTCTGTCTCGGTCAAAGTGTGTCAACTCAATCTGGGCATACCCCACCATGTGAGATGCCACCTCGCATGGTTACTCACGTTGTGAGCACCTCTATGCCACCAGATGTCACCTTGGCCTGGTTACACCCTGCCAGGCAGGGTGCCAGCTCATGTGGGTCACCCATGTGGTGAGGTCCTCATGGCCACTGGGCATCACCTTGGACCAGTCACACACCACCTAACAGGGTGCCAATTTGCAAGGGTCACCCATGTGATGTGGCTCTCACAGCTGCTGTGGATCACTTTGGCCTGCTCACACTGCAGCCTGCAGGGTGCAATCTCACACTTGCTACGATTGTGGTGTGGCTGTCATGGCCGCCAGGTGTCCCCTTGGCCTGGTCACAACCCACACAGCATGGTGCCACCTCTTGCAGGTCACCCATGTGGCAAGGCCATCACTGCTGCCGGGTGTCACCTCAGCTCAGTCACAACCTGCGCAGCAGGAAGCCTCCTAGTATAGGTCACCAGGGTTGTGAGGCTGTCACAGCCACAGGGTGTCCATTGGCCCCATCGCACCTTGCCTTGCAGGGTGCTACCATGTGTGTGCCACCCAAGTGGTGAGGCCATCACAGCCACCAGGTGCCACCTCGGCCCTGTAACACCCCACCTGGTTGGGTGCAACCTTGCACTTGCCACCCATGTAGCTGGGCCATCACAGCACCATGTGTCACCTTGGCACCCTTACACCCTGCCAAGAGCGGTGGCACTTTGCAGGTTCCACCCACAGTGCAAGGCCATTACGGCTGCTGGGTGTCACTTCAGCCCCACCACACCCTGCCTGGTGGGGTGTCAACTCATGTGATTCACCCACGTGGTGAGGCCATCAGGGATATCAGGCCTCACCTCAGCCCAGGCACATCCACCCTGTGGGGTGCCACCTTACATGTGTAAGCCATGTGGTGAGGCCGTCAGTGTTGCCAGGTCTCACCTCAGCCCAGGGACACCATGTCCGGCCAGGAGCCACTTCGTGCATGCCACCCACATGGCAAGGCCATGACGGCCACAGGGTGTCACCTAGGATTATCAAACACAGCCCAACAGTGTACCACCTTGGGCATGCCATGCATGAGGTGATGCTGTCATGACCATCAGGTATCACCTTGAATTGGGCACACCCCATCAGCCACGGTGCCATCTCGTGAGGGTCACCTGGGTTGCGAGGCCCTCTCAGCCACCAGGTGGCACCTAGGCCCATGCACACCCCACCCACCACAGTGCCATCTCACAAGGGTCACACTTGTGGCATGGGCCTCATGGCAACCGGCTGTCACCTAGGCCCAGGCACATCCAGCCCAACAGGATGCCACCATGCATGGGTCACCCATGTGGTGAGGCTGTAATGGCTGCCAGATGTCGCCTCAGCTCAGTCACACCCTGCCCGGGAAAAAGCCACCTCACATGGGTCATCCGTGCTGAGAGCCTGTCACAACAACGGGGTGTCCATTGGCCCCATCACACCCTGCTGGCAGGGTGCCACATCATGCATACCACCCAAGTGCTGAGGCCATTATGGTCACAAGGTGTAACCTCGGTCCAGTAACACCCCACCCTGATGGGAGCACCCTTGCACTTGTCACACACATAGCTGCACCGTCAAATCCACCGGGGGTACCTAGACCCCCTCACATCCCACCTGCGGTGTGCCACTTTGCATGTGCCACCCATGTTGCAAGGCCATTATGGCTGCCAGATGTCACCTCAGATCCATCACACCCCACCTAGCAGAGTGCCACGTCACATCAGTCCCCCACGTGCTGTGGCCATCAGGGCTGCCAGGTGTCACATCAACCTGGGCATATCCACCCAGTGGGGTGCCACCTCACATAGGTAACCCACGTGGCAAGTACATCATAGCGGCTGGCTGTCACCTCAGCCCAGGCACACGCCACCTGATGGGGAGCCACCTTGCCCCTGTCACCCGAGTGGCAAGGCCATCACAGAAGCTGTGTTTGACATTGGCCTGGGCACACGCCACCTGGTGGGATGCCACCACACCAGGGTCACCTATGTGCTGAGGCTGTCATGCCATTGGGTGTTGCGTCAGCCCAGTGACACATCACCTGGGGACTGCCACCTCGCATGGGTCACCCACATGTTGATACCCTCATGAATGCTGGGATTCACCTTCGCCTGGGCACACACCAACTGGAGGAGTGCCACATACTCTGGTGCATCTGCCTGATGAGGCCTGCATGGCAGCTGGGTGTCACCTAGACCTGGGCACACCCCACCCATCACGGTGACACATCGCACATGCCACCTGTGTGGCGATGTGGTCAGGATGCCGAGTTTCACCTCGGCCACTTCACAACCTGCCCAGTGGGGAGCCACCTCATGCAGGTGATGCACATGGCAAGACCCTCATGGCCAGGGTGTCACTTAGGCCTGGTCACACCCCACCCCACAGAGTGCCACTTCACACATATCACCCATGAGGCAAGGCCATAATGGTCACTGGGGGTCACCTCGGCCCAGTTACACACTGCCTGGCTGTGTGCCACCATGTGTGGGTCTCCCGTGTGGCTAGGCCTTCATGCCCACTGGGTTTCACCTCAGAACTGGCACAACACGCCCAGCTGGGTGCAACCTCATGTGGGTCACCCACGTTTTGAGGCCATAATGGAAGTGGGGTTTGACCTCGGCCTGGGCAAATCCCATCGAGAGGGATGCCACTCCACATGTGCCATCCGCATGGTGAGGCCATCATGGCCACCAGGTGTCACCTCGGCCTTGGGACATTCTGCCGATTGGAGAGCAACCTCATGCATGCCACCCATGTGGTGAGGCCTTGTACAGGTCACCTGCATGGTGAGGCCATCACAGCCACCAGGTGTCACTTTGGCACAGTCATGTGCTGCCCAACAGGTTGCCACATCACACTGGTCACCCACGTGGTAAGGCTGTCATGGCCCCTGAGTGTCACCTTGGCCTGGGCACACCCAACCCGGTGGGGTGCCACCCATGTGGTGAGGCCATCACAGAAACTGTGTTTGACCTTGGCCCAGAAACACCTGCCCAGTGGAGTTCCAGCCAGCCAGGGTCACCCATTTGGTGAGGCCCACACACTGCCAGGTGTCACCTAGGCCTGGGCACACCCCACCTGGTGGGATGCTACATCTCATTGGTCACCCGCATGTTGAGGACATTACTGTGGCCTGGTGGAACCTCGGCCCCATCACTCCCTACCTGGTGGGGTGCTACCTCGTACAGGCCACCCACATTGCAAGGCCGTCACAGCCACCAGGTGTCACCTCAGCCCCATTGTACTCCACCCATCAGGGTGCCACCTCACACGGGTCACCTGTGAGGCAAACCCATCATGGCCGCCAGGTGTCACATCAGTCCTGTCAAACCCCACCAGGTCAGGTAAAACCTCACAAATGTCACCAGCATGGCAAGGTCATCATGACCGTGGCGTGTCACCTCAGCCCCATAACACACCACCTGGCAGGGTGAAACCTTGCATGAGCCACCCACGTGGTGAGGACTTCACAGCCACTGGGTGTCAAAATGGCCCAGACACACACCTCATGGTGGAATGCCACCTCATGCAGGTCACCCATGTGGTGAGGCCGTCACAGCCACCATGTGTCACCTCGGCCCCAACTCTCCCTACCTGATGGGGTGCTACCTCACATGTGCCACCCACATGACAATGCAGTCACAGCCACTAGCTGTCACCTCATCCCCATGACACCACACCTGGTGGGGTGTCATCTCTTGCATGCCACCCATGTGATGAGGACACCACAGCCACCAGGTGTCACCTTAGCTCAATCACACTCTGTCCTCCAGTGTGTCACCTCATGCAAGCCACACGTGTTGTGAGTCCATCACAGTCATCATGTGTCACCTCAACCCAGGTGCACCTTGCCGTGTGCAATGCCACTTCGCATGAGTCACCTGAAATGTGAGGCCTTCATGGCTGCCAGGTGTCACCTAGGCCTGGGCACACCCCACCTGGTGGGATGCTACATCTCATTGGTCACCCGCATGTTGAGGACATTACAGTGGCCTGGTGGAACCTCAGCCCCATCACTCCCTACCTGGTGGGGTGCTACCTCATACATGCCACCCACATGGCAAGGCCATCACAGCCACAAGGTGTCACCTCAGCCTGGTCACACCCTCCCCAGTGGAGAGTCACCTTTCGCATGCCACCCATATTGCTCATCTGTCACACCAACCATGTGTCACCTCAACCTGGGTGCACCCCACCCAGCACTGGTAACCCACGTTGCAGGGCAATCACAGCAACCAGATGTCACCTCGGCATGGGCACACCCCACCCAGCAGGATACCACCTCATGCGGGTCACCAGTGTGTTGAGGCCCTCACGGCCGCCATGTTTCTCCTAGGCCTGGGCACACACCACCCAGTGGGGTTTCAACTCACGAATGTCACCCATGTAGTGAGGCCTTCATGGCTGCTGGTTGTCACCTTGGCCCAGTCATACGCCACCCAGT
Organism: Hippopotamus amphibius kiboko; assembly: GCF_030028045.1. Lineage (NCBI taxonomy): Eukaryota > Metazoa > Chordata > Mammalia > Artiodactyla > Hippopotamidae > Hippopotamus > Hippopotamus amphibius. The sequence continues at coordinate 30,530 of NW_026648490.1, read as the reverse complement.
AGGATGCCACCACACAGGGGTAACCAGCGTGGCAAGGCTGTCACGGCTGCCGGGTGTCATCTTGGCCCATTCACACCACGCACATTGGGTGCCACCTCGTGCTAGCCACCCACATGGCAAGTCATCTCAGCCACCATGTTTCCCTTTGGCCCCATCACTCTAGGCCTGGTGGGGTGTGACCTCACATGTGCTACCCACATGGTGAGGCAGTAACAGCCATAGTGTTTTACCTCATCCCCATGACACCATGACCAGTGGGGTGTCATCTCTTGTGTGCCATCCATGTGGCAAGCCCATCATGGCTGCCGGGTGTCACCTCAGCCCGATCACACCCTACCTGGCAGGGCTAACCTCATGCATGCCACCCACATTGCAAGTCCAATCTGGTCGCTGTGTCATGTCAACCCAGTCACAACACACCATGCAGGATTCCAAATCGCATGGGTCACCTGTGTTGTGAGGCCTTCACAGCCACTGAGTGTCATCTCGACCTGGGTACACCTTGCCCATTGGGATGTCACCTAGCATGTGCCACCCACATGGTGCAGCACTCACGGCCACCAATGTTCAGCCCCGTCACTCCCTGCCCAGGAGAATGTCACCTCAACATGGCACCTGCATGGCAAGGTGGTCACACCACTGGGTGTCACGTCTGCATGGTCACACCCCACCCCGCAGGTTGCCACCTGGCAAAGGTCAACTGTATGGTGAGGCTGTCATGGCTGCCAGATGTCTCCTCTGCCTGAGCACACAATGCCTGGTGGGGAGCCACCATGCACAGATCACCCACGTGATGAGGCCCTCACAGCCACCAGGTGTCACCCTGGTTGCTTCACACACCACCCAGCGGGGTACAACCTCGTATGGGTCACCTGCATGGAGAAGCCATCACTGCCACTGGGTGACAGCTTAGCTCAGTCACACCATGTCTTGTGGGGAGCCACCTCACTTGGGTCACCCATGTGGTGAGGCTGTCCTAGCCATGGGATGTCACCTTGACCCCTTCATAGCATTCACAGCAGGGTGCCACCATGCTAGAGCCACCTAAGAGGCAAGGGATCATGACCACCATGTGTCATCTCAGCCACGTCACACCCCACCAGGCAAGGTGCTACCTCACCCATGTCACCAGCATGGTGAGGCTATCAAGGCCGCGAGGTGTCACCTAAGCCCACTCAGACACTGCCCGATGGGGTGCTACATAGTGCATGCTACTCACATGGCTAGGCCATCATGGCCACTGGGTGTCACTTCAGCCCCGTCATTCCCCACCCTGCCAGGTGCCACCTTGATGTGCCACCTGCATAGCTAGGCAATCACACCACTAGGTGCCACCTTGTCCCTGTGACACCACACCTGGCACCATGTCATCTCTGTGTGTCCCCCATGTAGTGAGGCCATCAAGGCCACTGGGTGTCACCTCTTCCTGGTCAATACCCACCTGCCAGGGTGTCAACTAGCATGTGCTTCCCTCAGGACGAGACCATCACAGCCACCAGGTGTCACCTCAGCCCGATCACACACTGCACAGTGGGGTGTCACCTGGTGCATGCCACCTGTGCTGCAAGTCTGTCTCAGTCAAAGTGTGTCACCTCAATCTGGGTATACCCCACCATGTGAGATGCCACCTCGTATGGTTACTCACGTTGTGAGCACCTCTATGCCACCAGATGTCACCTTGGCCTGGTTACACCCTGCCAGGCAGGGTGCCAGCTCATGTGGGTCACCCATGTGGTGAGGTCCTCATGGCCACTGGGCATCACCTTGGACCAGTCACACACCACCTAACAGGGTGCCAATTTGCAAGGGTCACCCATGTGATGTGGCTCTCACAGCTGCTGTTGATCACTTTGGCCTGCTCACACTGCAGCCTGCAGGGTGCAATCTCACACTTGCTACGATTGTGGTGAGGCTGTCATGGCCACCAGGTGTCCCCTTGGCCTGGTCACAACCCACACAGCATGGTGCCACCTCTTGCAGGTCACCTATGTGGCAAGGCCATCACTGCTGCCGGGTGTCACCTCAGCTCGGTCACAACCTGTGCAGCAGGAAGCCACCTAGTATAGGTCACCAGGGTTGCGAGGCTGTCACAGCCACAGGGTGTCCATTGGCCCCATCGCACCTTGCCTGGCAGGGTGCTACCATGTGTGTGCCACCCAAGTGGTGAGGCCATCACAGCCACCAGGTGCCACCTCGGCCCTGTAACACCCCACCTGGTTGGGTGCAACCTTGCACTTGCCACCCATGTAGCTGGGCCATCACAGCACCATGTGTCACCTTGGCACCCTTACACCCTGCCCAGAGCGGTGGCACTTTGCAGGTTCCACCCACAGTGCAAGGCCATTACAGCTGCTGGGTGTCACTTCAGCCCCACCACACCCTGCCTGGTGGGGTGTCAACTCATGTGATTCACCCACGTGGTGAGGCCATCAGGGATATCAGGCCTCACCTCAGCCCAGGCACATCCACCCTGTGGGGTGCCACCTTACATGTGTAAGCCATGTGGTGAGGCCGTCAGTGTTGCCAGGTCTCACCTCAGCCCAGGGACACCATGTCCGGCCAGGAGCCACTTCGTGCATGCCACCCACATGGCAAGGCCATGACGGCCACAGGGTGTCACCTAGGATTATCAAACACAGCCCAACAGTGTACCACCTTGGGCATGCCATGCATGTGGTGATGCTGTCATGACCATCAGGTATCACCTTGAATTGGGCACACCCCATCAGGCAGGGTGCCATCTCGTGAGGGTCACCTGGGTTGTGAGGCCCTCTCAGCCACCAGGTGGCACCTAGGCCCATGCACACCCCACCCACCAGAGTGCCATCTCACAAGGGTCACACTTGTGGCATGGCCCTCATGGCAACCGGCTGTCACCTAGGCCCAGGCACATCCAGCCCAACAGGATGCCACCATGCATGGGTCACCCATGTGGTGAGGCTGTAATGGCTGCCAGATGTCACCTCAGCTCAGTCACACCCTGCCTGGCAAAAAGCCACCTCACATGGGTCATCCGTGTTGAGAGCCTGTCACAACCACGGGGTGTCCATTGGCCCCATCACACCCTGCTGGCAGGGTGCCACATCATGCATACCACCCAAGTGCTGAGGCCATTATGGTCACAAGGTGTAACCTCGGTCCAGTAACACCCCACCCTGATGGGAGCACCCTTGCACTTGTCACACACATAGCTGCACCGTCAAATCCACCGGGGGTACCTAGACCCCCTCACATCCCACCTGCGGTGTGCCACTTTGCATTTGCCACCCATGTTGCAAGGCCATTATGGCTGCCAGATGTCACATCAGATCCATCACACCCCACCTAGCAGAGTGCCACGTCACATCAGTCCCCCACGTGCTGTGGCCATCAGGGCTGCCAGGTGTCACATCAACCTGGGCATATCCACCCAGTGGGGTGCCACCTCACATAGGTAACCCACGTGGCAAGTACATCATAGCGGCTGGCTGTCACCTCAGCCCAGGCACACGCCACCTGATGGGGAGCCACCTTGCCCCTGTCACCCGAGTGGCAAGGCCATCACAGAAGCTGTGTTTGACATTGGCCTGGGCACACGCCGCCTGGTGGGATGCCACCACACCAGGGTCACCTATGTGGTGAGGCTGTCATGCCATTGGGTGTTGCCTCAGCCCAGTCACACATCACCTGGGGGCTGCCACCTCGCATGGGTCACCCACATGTTGATGCCCTCATGAAGGATGGGATTCACCTACGCCTGGGCACACACCAACTGGAGGAGTGCCACATACTGTGGTGCATCTGCCTGATGAGGCCTGCATGGCAGCTGGGTGTCACCTAGACCTGGGCACACCCCACCCATCACGGTGACACATCGCACATGCCACCTGCATGGCAATGTGGTCAGGATGCCGAGTTTCACCTCGGCCACTTCACAACCTGCCCAGTGGGGAGCCACCTCATGCAGGTGATGCACATGGCAAGACCCTCATGGCCAGGGTGTCACTTAGGCCTGGTCACACCCCACCCAACAGAGTGCCACTTCACACATATCACCCATGAGGCAAGGCCGTAATGGACACTGGGGGTCCCCTCGGCCCAGTTACACACTGCCTGGCTGTGTGCCACCATGTGTGGGTCTCCCGTGTGGCTAGGCCTAGATGCCCACTGGGTTTCTCCTCAGAACTGGCACAACCCGCCCAGCTGGGTGCAACCTCATGTGGGTCACCCACGTTTTGAGGCCATAATGGAAGTGGGGTTTGACCTCGGCCTGGGCAACTCCCATCGAGAGGGATGCCACTCCACATGTGCCATCCGCATGGTGAGGCCATCATGGCCACCAGGTGTCACCTCGGCCTTGGGACACTCTGCCCAGTGGAGAGCAACCTCATGCATGCCACCCATGTGGTGAGGCCTTGTACAGGTCACCTGCATGGTGAGGCCATCACAGCCACCAGGTGTCACTTTGGCACAGTCATGTGCTGCCCAACAGGTGGCCACATCACACTGGTCACCCACGTGGTAAGGCTGTCATGGCCCCTGAGTGTCACCTTAGCCTGGGCACACCCAACCTGGTGGGGTGCCACCCATGTGGTGAGGCCATCACAGAAACTGTGTTTGACCTTGGCCCAGAAACACCTGCCCAGTGGGGTTCCAGCCAGCCAGGGTCACCCATTTGGTGAGGCCCACACACTGCCAGGTGTCACCTAGGCCTGGGCACACCCCACCTGGTGGGATGCTACATCTCATTGGTCACCCGCATGTTGAGGACATTACTGTGGCCTGGTGGAACCTCGGCCCCATCACTCCCTACCTGGTGGGGTGCTACCTCGTACAGGCCACCCACATTGCAAGGCCGTCACAGCCACCAGGTGTCACCTCAGCCCCATTGTACTCCACCCATCAGGGTGCCACCTCACACGGGTCACCTGTGAGGCAAACCCATCATGGCCGCCAGGTGTCACATCAGTCCTGTCAAACCCCACCAGGTCAGGTAAAACCTCACAAATGTCACCAGCATGGCAAGGTCATCATGACCGTGGCGTGTCACCTCAGCCCCATAACACACCACCTGGCAGGGTGAAACCTTGCATGAGCCACCCACGTGGTGAGGACTTCACAGCCACTGGGTGTCAACATGGCCCAGACACACACCTCATGGTGGAATGCCACCTCATGCAGGTCACCCATGTGGTGAGGCCGTCACAGCCACCATGTGTCACCTCGGCCCCAACTCTCCCTACCTGATGGGGTGCTACCTCACATGTGCCACCCACATGACAATGCAGTCACAGCCACTAGCTGTCACCTCATCCCCATGACACCACACCTGGGTGGGTGTCATCTCTTGCATGCCACCCATGTGATGAGGACACCACAGCCACCAGGTGTCACCTTAGCTCAATCACACTCTGTCCTCCAGTGTGTCACCTCATGCAAGCCACACGTGTTGTGAGTCCATCACAGTCATCATGTGTCACCTCAACCCAGGTGCACCTTGCCGTGTGCAATGCCACTTCGCATGAGTCACCTGAAATGTGAGGCCTTCATGGCTGCCAGGTGTCACCTAGGCCTGGGCACACCCCACCTGGTGGGATGCTACATCTCATTGGTCACCCGCATGTTGAGGACATTACAGTGGCCTGGTGGAACCTCAGCCCCATCACTCCCTACCTGGTGGGGTGCTACCTCATACATGCCACCCACATGGCAAGGCCATCACAGCCACAAGGTGTCACCTCAGCCTGGTCACACCCTCCCCAGTGGAGAGTCACCTTTCGCATGCCACCCATATTGCTCATCTGTCACACCAACCATGTGTCACCTCAACCTGGGTGCACCCCACCCAGCACTGGTAACCCACGTTGCAGGGCAATCACAGCAACCAGATGTCACCTCGGCATGGGCACACCCCACCCAGCAGGATACCACCTCATGCGGGTCACCAGTGTGTTGAGGCCCTCACGGCTGCCATGTTTCTCCTAGGCCTGGGCACACACCACCCAGTGGGGTTTCAACTCACGAATGTCACCCATGTAGTGAGGCCTTCATGGCTGCTGGTTGTCACCTTGGCCCAGTCATACACCACCCAGTAGGATGCCACCACACAGGGGTAACCAGCGTGGCAAGGCTGTCACGGCTGCCGGGTGTCATCTTGGCCCGTTCACACCACGCACAGCTGGGTGCCACCTCGTGCTAGCCACCCACGTGGCAAGTCATCTCAGCCACCATGTTTCCCTTTGGCCCCATCACTCTAGGCCTGGTGGGGTGTGACCTCACATGTGCTACCCACATGGTGAGGCAGTAACAGCCATAGTGTTTTACCTCATCCCCATGACACCATGACCAGTGGGGTGTCATCTCTTGTGTGCCATCCATGTGGCAAGCCCATCATGGCTGCTGGGTGTCACCTCAGCCCGATCACACCCTACCTGGCAGGGCTAACCTCATGCATGCCACCCACATTGCAAGTCCAATCTGGTCGCTGTGTCATGTCAACCCAGTCACAACACACCATGCAGGATTCCAAATCGCATGGGTCACCTGTGTTGTGAGGCCTTCACAGCCACTGAGTGTCATCTCGACCTGGGTACACCTTGCCCATTGGGATGTCACCTAGCATGTGCCACCCACATGGTGCAGCACTCACGGCCACCAATGTTCAGCCCCATCACTCCCTGCCCAGGAGAATGTCACCTCAACATGGCACCTGCATGGCAAGGTGGTCACACCACTGGGTGTCACGTCTGCATGGTCACACCCCACCCCGCAGGTTGCCACCTGGCAAAGGTCAACTGTATGGTGAGGCTGTCATGGCTGCCAGATGTCTCCTCTGCCTGAGCACACAATGCCTGGTGGGGAGCCACCATGCACAGATCACCCACGTGATGAGGCCCTCACAGCCACCAGGTGTCACCCTGGTTGCTTCACACACCACCCAGCGGGGTACAACCTCGTATGGGTCACCTGCATGGAGAAGCCATCACTGCCACTGGGTGACAGCTTAGCTCAGTCACACCATGTCTTGTGGGGAGCCACCTCACTTGGGTCACCCATGTGGTGAGGCTGTCCTAGACATGGGATGTCACCTTGACCCCTTCATAGCATTCACAGCAGGGTGCCACCATGCTAGAGCCACCTAAGAGGCAAGGGATCATGACCACCATGTGTCATCTCAGCCACGTCACACCCCACCAGGCAAGGTGCTACCTCACCCATGTCACCAGCATGGTGAGGCTATCAAGGCCGCGAGGTGTCACCTAAGCCCACTCAGACACTGCCCGATGGGGTGCTACATAGTGCATGCTACTCACATGGCTAGGCCATCATGGCCACTGGGTGTCACTTCAGCCCCGTCATTCCCCACCCTGCCAGGTGCCACCTTGATGTGCCACCTGCATAGCTAGGCAATCACACCACTAGGTGCCACCTTGTCCCTGTGACACCACACCTGGCACCATGTCATCTCTGTGTGTCCCCCATGTAGTGAGGCCATCACGGCCACTGGGTGTCACCTCTTCCTGGTCAATACCCACCTGCCAGGGTGTCAACTAGCATGTGCTTCCCTCAGGACGAGACCATCACAGCCACCAGGTGTCACCTCAGCCCGATCACACACTGCACAGTGGGGTGTCACCTGGTGCATGCCACCTGTGCTGCAAGTCTGTCTCGGTCAAAGTGTGTCACCTCAATCTGGGTATACCCCACCATGTGAGATGCCACCTCGTATGGTTACTCACGTTGTGAGCACCTCTATGCCACCAGATGTCACCTTGGCCTGGTTACACCCTGCCAGGCAGGGTGCCAGCTCATGTGGGTCACCCATGTGGTGAGGTCCTCATGGCCACTGGGCATCACCTTGGACCAGTCACACACCACCTAACAGGGTGCCAATTTGCAAGGGTCACCCATGTGATGTGGCTCTCACAGCTGCTGTGGATCACTTTGGCCTGCTCACACTGCAGCCTGCAGGGTGCAATCTCACACTTGCTACGATTGTGGTGAGGCTGTCATGGCCACCAGGTGTCCCCTTGGCCTGGTCACAACCCACACAGCATGGTGCCACCTCTTGCAGGTCACCTATGTGGCAAGGCCATCACTGCTGCCGGGTGTCACCTCAGCTCGGTCACAACCTGTGCAGCAGGAAGCCACCTAGTATAGGTCACCAGGGTTGCGAGGCTGTCACAGCCACAGGGTGTCCATTGGCCCCATCGCACCTTGCCTGGCAGGGTGCTACCATGTGTGTGCCACCCAAGTGGTGAGGCCATCACAGCCACCAGGTGCCACCTCGGCCCTGTAACACCCCACCTGGTTGGGTGCAACCTTGCACTTGCCACCCATGTAGCTGGGCCATCACAGCACCATGTGTCACCTTGGCACCCTTACACCCTGCCCAGAGCGGTGGCACTTTGCAGGTTCCACCCACATTGCAAGGCCATTACAGCTGCTGGGTGTCACTTCAGCCCCACCACACCCTGCCTGGTGGGGTGTCAACTCATGTGATTCACCCACGTGGTGAGGCCATCAGGGATATCAGGCCTCACCTCAGCCCAGGCACATCCACCCTGTGGGGTGCCACCTTACATGTGTAAGCCATGTGGTGAGGCCGTCAGTGTTGCCAGGTCTCACCTCAGCCCAGGGACACCATGTCCGGCCAGGAGCCACTTCGTGCATGCCACCCACATGGCAAGGCCATGACGGCCACAGGGTGTCACCTAGGATTATCAAACACAGCCCAACAGTGTACCACCTTGGGCATGCCATGCATGTGGTGATGCTGTCATGACCATCAGGTATCACCTTGAATTGGGCACACCCCATCAGGCAGGGTGCCATCTCGTGAGGGTCACCTGGGTTGTGAGGCCCTCTCAGCCACCAGGTGGCACCTAGGCCCATGCACACCCCACCCACCAGAGTGCCATCTCACAAGGGTCACACTTGTGGCATGGCCCTCATGGCAACCGGCTGTCACCTAGGCCCAGGCACATGCAGCCCAACAGGATGCCACCATGCATGGGTCACCCATGTGCTGAGGCTGTAATGGCTGCCAGATGTCACCTCAGCTCAGTCACACCCTGCCTGGCAAAAAGCCACCTCACATGGGTCATCCATGTTGAGAGACTGTCACAACCACGGGGTGTCCATTGGCCCCATCACACCCTGCTGGCAGGGTGCCACATCATGCATACCACCCAAGTGCTGAGGCCATTATGGTCACAAGGTGTAACCTCGGTCCAGTAACACCCCACCCTGATGGGAGCACCCTTGCACTTGTCACACACATAGCTGCACCATCAAATCCACCGGGGGTACCTAGACCCCCTCACATCCCACCTGCGGTGTGCCACTTTGCATGTGCCACCCATGTTGCAAGGCCATTATGGCTGCCAGATGTCACATCAGATCCATCACACCCCACCTAGCAGAGTGCCACGTCACATCAGTCCCCCACGTGCTGTGGCCATCAGGGCTGCCAGGTGTCACATCAACCTGGGCATATCCACCCAGTGGGGTGCCACCTCACATAGGTAACCCACGTGGCAAGTACATCATAGCGGCTGGCTGTCACCTCAGCCCAGGCACACGCCACCTGATGGGGAGCCACCTTGCCCCTGTCACCCGAGTGGCAAGGCCATCACAGAAGCTGTGTTTGACATTGGCCTGGGCACACGCCGCCTGGTGGGATGCCACCACACCAGGGTCACCTATGTGGTGAGGCTGTCATGCCATTGGGTGTTGCCTCAGCCCAGTCACACATCACCTGGGGGCTGCCCCCTCGCATGGGTCACCCACATGTTGATGCCCTCATGAAGGATGGGATTCACCTTCGCCTGGGCACACACCAACTGGAGGAGTGCCACATACTGTGGTGCATCTGCCTGATGAGGCCTGCATGGCAGCTGGGTGTCACCTAGACCTGGGCACACCCCACCCATCACGGTGACACATCGCACATGCCACCTGCGTGGCGATGTGGTCAGGATGCCGAGTTTCACCTCGGCCACTTCACAACCTGCCCAGTGGGGAGCCACCTCATGCAGGTGATGCACATGGCAAGACCCTCATGGCCAGGGTGTCACTTAGGCCTGGTCACACCCCACCCCACAGAGTGCCACTTCACACATATCACCCATGAGGCAAGGCCATAATGGTCACTGGGGGTCACCTCGGCCCAGTTACACACTGCCTGGCTGTGTGCCACCATGTGTGGGTCTCCCGTGTGGCTAGGCCTTCATGCCCACTGGGTTTCACCTCAGAACTGGCACAACCCGCCCAGCTGGGTGCAACCTCATGTGGGTCACCCACGTTTTGAGGCCATAATGGAAGTGTGGTTTGACCTGGGCCTGGGCAAATCCCATCCAGAGGGATGCCACTCCACATGTGCCATCCGCATGGTGAGGCCATCATGGCCACCAGGTGTCACCTCGGCCTTGGGACACTCTGCCCAGTGGAGAGCAACCTCATGCATGCCACCCATGTGGTGAGGCCTTGTACAGGTCACCTGCATGGTGAGGCCATCACAGCCACCAGGTGTGACTTTGGCACAGTCATGTGCTGCCCAACAGGTTGCCACATCACACTGGTCACCCACGTGGTAAGGCTGTCATGGCCCCTGAGTGTCACCTTGGCCTGGGCACACCCAACCCGGTGGGGTGCCACCCATGTGGTGAGGCCATCACAGAAACTGTGTTTGACCTTGGCCCAGAAACACCTGCCCAGTGGGGTTCCAGCCAGCCAGGGTCACCCATTTGGTGAGGCCCACACACTGCCAGGTTTCACTTAGGCCTGGGCACACCCCACCTGGTGGGATGCTACATCTCATTGGTCACCCGCATGTTCAGGACATTACTGTGGCCTGGTGGAACCTCGGCCCCATCACTCCCTACCTGGTGGGGTGCTACCTCGTAAAGGCCACCCACATTGCAAGGCCGTCACAGCCACCAGGTGTCACCTCAGCCCCATTGTACTCCACCCATCAGGGTGCCACCTCACACGGGTCACCTGTGAGGCAAACCCATCATGGCCGCCAGGTGTCACATCAGTCCTGTCAAACCCCACCAGGTCAGGTAAAACCTCACATATGTCACCAGCATGGCAAGGTCATCATGACCGTGGCGTGTCACCTCAGCCCCATAACACACCACCTGGCAGGGTGAAACCTTGCATGAGCCACCCACGTGGTGAGGACTTCACAGCCACTGGGTGTCAAAATGGCCCAGACACACACCTCATGGTGGAATGCCACCTCATGCAGGTCACCCATGTGGTGAGGCCGTCACAGCCACCATGTGTCACCTCGACCCCAACTCTCCCTACCTGATGGGGTGCTACCTCACATGTGCCACCCACATGACAATGCAGTCACAGCCACTAGCTGTCACCTCATCCCCATGACACCACACCTGGGGGGGTGTCATCTCTTGCATGCCACCCATGTGATGAGGACACCACAGCCACCAGGTGTCACCTTAGCTCAATCACACTCTGTACTCCAGTGTGTCACCTCATGCAAGCCACACGTGTTGTGAGTCCATCACAGTCATCATGTGTCACCTCAACCCAGGTGCACCTTGCCGTGTGCAATGCCACTTCGCACGAGTCACCTGAAATGTGAGGCCTTCATGGCTGCCAGGTGTCACCTAGGCCTGGGCACACCCCACCTGGTGGGATGCTACATCTCATTGGTCACCCGCATGTTGAGGACATTACAGTGGCCTGGTGGAACCTTGGCCCCATCACTCCCTACCTGGTGGGGTGCTACCTCTTACATGCCTCCCACATGGCAAGGATATCACAGCCACAAAGTGTCACCTCAGCCTGGTCACACCCTCCCCAGTGGAGTGTCACCTTTTGAATGCCACCCATATTGCTCATCTGTCACACCAACCATGTGTCACCTCAACCTGGGTGCACCCCACCCAGCACTGGTAACCCACATTGCAGGGCAATCACAGCAGCCAGATGTCACCTCGGCATGGGCACACCCCACCCAGCAGGATACCACCTCATGCGGGTCACCAGTGTGTTGAGGCCCTCACGGCAGCCATGTTTCTCCTAGGCCTGGGCACACCCCACCCAGTGGGGTTTCAACTCACGAATGTCACCCATGTAGTGAGGCCTTCATGGCTGCTGGTTGTCACCTTGGCCCAGTCATACGCCACCCAGTAGGATGCCACCACACAGGGGTAACCGGCGTGGCAAGGCTGTCACGGCTGCCGGGTGTCATCTTGGCCCGTTCACACCACGCACAGCTGGGTGCCACCTCGTGCTAGCCACCCACGTGGCAAGTCATCTCAGCCACCATGTTTCCCTTTGGCCCCATCAGTCTAGGCTTGGTGGGGTGTGACCTCACATGTGCTACCCACATGGTGAGGCAGTAACAGCCATAGTGTTTTACCTCATCCCCATGACACCATGCCCAGTGGGGTGTCATCTCTTGTGTGCCATCCATGTGGCAAGCCCATCATGGCTGCCGGGTGTCACCTCAGCCCGATCACACCCTACCTGGCAGGGCTAACCTCATGCATGCCACCCACATTGCAAGTCCAATCTGGTCGCTGTGTCATGTCAACCCAGTCACAACACACCATGCAGGATTCCAAATCGCATGGGTCACCTGTGTTGTGAGGCCTTCACAGCCACTGAGTGTCATCTCGACCTGGGTACACCTTGCCCATTGGGATGTCACCTAGCATGTGCCACCCACATGGTGCAGCACTCACGGCCACCAATGTTCAGCCCTTTCACTCCCTGCCCAGGAGAATGTCACCTCAACATGGCACCTGCATGGCAAGGTGGTCACACCACTGGGTGTCACATCTGCATGGTCACACCCCACCCCGCAGGTTGCCACCTGGCAAAGGTCAACTGTATGGTGAGGCTGTCATGGCTGCCAGATGTCTCCTCTGCCTGAGCACACAATGCCTGGTGGGGAGCCACCATGCACAGATCACCCACGTGATGAGGCCCTCACAGCCACCAGGTGTCACCCTGGTTGCTTCACACACCACCCAGCGGGGTACAACCTCGTATGGGTCACCTGCATGGAGAAGCCATCACTGCCCCTGGGTGACAGCTTAGCTCAGTCACACCATGTCTTGTGGGGAGCCACCTCACTTGGGTCACCCATGTGGTGAGGCTGTCATAGCCATGGGATGTCACCTTGACCCCTTCATAGCATTCACAGCAGGGTGCCACCATGCTAGAGCCACCTAAGAGGCAAGGGATCATGACCACCATGTGTCATCTCAGCCACGTCACACCCCACCAGGCAAGGTGCTACCTCACCCATGTCACCAGCATGGTGAGGCTATCAAGGCCGCGAGGTGTCACCTAAGCCCACTCAGACACTGCCCGATGGGGTGCTACATAGTGCATGCTACTCACATGGCTAGGCCATCATGGCCACTGGGTGTCACTTCAGCCCCGTCATTCCCCACCCTGCCAGGTGCCACCTTGATGTGCCACCTGCATAGCTAGGCAATCACACCACTAGGTGCCACCTTGTCCCTGTGACACCACACCTGGCACCATGTCATCTCTGTGTGTCCCCCATGTAGTGAGGCCATCACGGCCACTGGGTGTCACCTCTTCCTGGTCAATACCCACCTGCCAGGGTGTCAACTAGCATGTGCTTCCCTCAGGATGAGACCATCACAGCCACCAGGTGTCACCTCAGCCCGATCACACACTGCACAGTGGGGTGTCACCTGGTGCATGCCACCTGTGCTGCAAGTCTGTCTCGGTCAAAGTGTGTCACCTCAATCTGGGTATACCCCACCATGTGAGATGCCACCTCGTATGGTTACTCACGTTGTGAGCACCTCTATGCCACCAGATGTCACCTTGGCCTGGTTACACCCTGCCAGGCAGGGTGCCAGCTCATGTGGGTCACCCATGTGGTGAGGTCCTCATGGCCACTGGGCATCACCTTGGACCAGTCACACACCACCTAACAGGGTGCCAATTTGCAAGGGTCACCCATGTGATGTGGCTCTCACAGCTGCTGTGGATCACTTTGGCCTGCTCACACTGCAGCCTGCAGGGTGCAATCTCACACTTGCTACAATTGTGGCGTGGCTGTCATGGCCACCAGGTGTCCCCTTGGCCTGGTCACAACCCACACAACATGGTGCCACCTTTTGCAGGTCACCTATGTGGCAAGGCCATCACTGCTGCCGGGTGTCACCTCAGCTCGGTCACACCCTGCCTGGCAAAAAGCCACCTCACATGGGTCATCCATGTTGAGAGCCTGTCACAACCACGGGGTGTCCATTGGCCCCATCACACCCTGCTGGCAGGGTGCCACATCATGCATACCACCCAAGTGCTGAGGCCATTATGGTCACAAGGTGTAACCTCGGTCCAGTAACACCCCACCCTGATGGGAGCACCCTTGCACTTGTCACACACATAGCTGCACCGTCAAAGCCACCGGGGGTACCTAGACCCCCTCACATCCCACCTGCGGTGTGCCACTTTGCATGTGCCACCCATGTTGCAAGGCCATTATGGCTGCCAGATGTCACATCAGATCCATCACACCCCACCTAGCAGAGTGCCACGTCACATCAGTCCCCCACGTGCTGTGGCCATCAGGGCTGCCAGGTGTCACATCAACCTGGGCATATCCACCCAGTGGGGTGCCACCTCACATAGGTAACCCACGTGGCAAGTACATCATAGCGGCTGGCTGTCACCTCAGCCCAGGCACACGCCACCTGATGGGGAGCCACCTTGCCCCTGTCACCCGAGTGGCAAGGCCATCACAGAAGCTGTGTTTGACATTGGCCTGGGCACACGCCGCCTGGTGGGATGCCACCACACCAGGGTCACCTATGTGGTGAGGCTGTCATGCCATTGGGTGTTGCCTCAGCCCAGTCACACATCACCTGGGGGCTGCCACCTCGCATGGGTCACCCACATGTTGATGCCCTCATGAATGATGGGATTCACCTTCGCCTGGGCACACACCAACTGGAGGAGTGCCACATACTGTGGTGCATTTGCCTGATGAGGCCTGCATGGCAGCTGGGTGTCACCTAGACCTGGGCACACCCCACCCATCACGGTGACACATCGCACATGCCACCTGCGTGGCGATGTGGTCAGGATGCCGAGTTTCACCTCGGCCACTTCACAACCTGCCCAGTGGGGAGCCACCTCATGCAGGTGATGCACATGGCAAGACCCTCATGGCCAGGGTGTCACTTAGGCCTGGTCACACCCCACCCAACAGAGTGCCACTTCACACATATCACCCATGAGGCAAGGCCGTAATGGACACTGGGGGTCCCCTCAGCCCAGTTACACACTGCCTGGCTGTGTGCCACCATGTATGGGTCTCCCGTGTGGCTAGGCCTAGATGCCCACTGGGTTTCACCTCAGAACTGGCACAACCCGCCCAGCTGGGTGCAACCTCATGTGGGTCACCCACGTTTTGAGGCCATAATGGAAGTGGGGTTTGACCTCGGCCTGGGCAACTCCCATCGAGAGGGATGCCACTCCACATGTGCCATCCGCATGGTGAGGCCATCATGGCCACCAGGTGTCACCTCGGCCTTGGGACACTCTGCCCAGTGGAGAGCAACCTCATGCATGCCACCCATGTGGTGAGGCCTTGTACAGGTCACCTGCATGGTGAGGCCATCACAGCCACCAGGTGTCACTTTGACACAGTCATGTGCTGCCCAACAGGTGGCCACATCACACTGGTCACCCACGTGGTAAGGCTGTCATGGCCCCTGAGTGTCACCTTAGCCTGGGCACACCCAACCTGGTGGGGTGCCACCCATGTGGTGAGGCCATCACAGAAACTGTGTTTGACCTTGGCCCAGAAACACCTGCCCAGTGGGGTTCCAGCCAGCCAGGGTCACCCATTTGGTGAGGCCCACACACTGCCAGGTGTCACCTAGGCCTGGGCACACCCCACCTGGTGGGATGCTACATCTCATTGGTCACCCGCATGTTGAGGACATTACTGTGGCCTGGTGGAACCTCGGCCCCATCACTCCCTACCTGGTGGGGTGCTACCTCGTACAGGCCACCCACATTGCAAGGCCGTCACAGCCACCAGGTGTCACCTCAGCCCCATTGTACTCCACCCATCAGGGTGCCACCTCACACGGGTCACCTGTGAGGCAAACCCATCATGGCCGCCAGGTGTCACATCAGTCCTGTCAAACCCCACCAGGTCAGGTAAAACCTCACAAATGTCACCAGCATGGCAAGGTCATCATGACCGTGGCATGTCACCTCAGCCCCATAACACACCACCTGGCAGGGTGAAACCTTGCATGAGCCACCCACGTGGTGAGGACTTCACAGCCACTGGGTGTCAAAATGGCCCAGACACACACCTCATGGTGGAATGCCACCTCATGCAGGTCACCCATGTGGTGAGGCCGTCACAGCCACCATGTGTCACCTCGGCCCCAACTCTCCCTACCTGATGGGGTGCTACCTCACATGTGCCACCCACATGACAATGCAGTCACAGCCACTAGCTGTCACCTCATCCCCATGACACCACACCTGGTGGGGTGTCATCTCTTGCATGCCACCCATGTGATGAGGACACCACAGCCACCAGGTGTCACCTTAGCTCAATCACACTCTGTCCTCCAGTGTGTCACCTCATGCAAGCCACACGTGTTGTGAGTCCATCACAGTCATCATGTGTCACCTCAACCCAGGTGCACCTTGCCGTGTGCAATGCCACTTCGCATGAGTCACCTGAAATGTGAGGCCTTCATGGCTGCCAGGTGTCACCTAGGCCTGGGCACACCCCACCTGGTGGGATGCTACATCTCATTGGTCACCCGCATGTTGAGGACATTACAGTGGCCTGGTGGAACCTCAGCCCCATCACTCCCTACCTGGTGGGGTGCTACCTCATACATGCCACCCACATGGCAAGGCCATCACAGCCACAAGGTGTCACCTCAGCCTGGTCACACCCTCCCCAGTGGAGAGTCACCTTTCGCATGCCACCCATATTGCTCATCTGTCACACCAACCATGTGTCACCTCAACCTGGGTGCACCCCACCCAGCACTGGTAACCCACGTTGCAGGGCAATCACAGCAACCAGATGTCACCTCGGCATGGGCACACCCCACCCAGCAGGATACCACCTCATGCGGGTCACCAGTGTGTTGAGGCCCTCACGGCCGCCATGTTTCTCCTAGGCCTGGGCACACACCACCCAGTGGGGTTTCAACTCACGAATGTCACCCATGTAGTGAGGCCTTCATGGCTGCTGGTTGTCACCTTGGCCCAGTCATACGCCACCCAGTAGGATGCCACCACACAGGGGTAACCAGCGTGGCAAGGCTGTCACGGCTGCCGGGTGTCATCTTGGCCCATTCACACCACGCACATTGGGTGCCACCTCGTGCTAGCCACCCACATGGCAAGTCATCTCAGCCACCATGTTTCCCTTTGGCCCCATCACTCTAGGCCTGGTGGGGTGTGACCTCACATGTGCTACCCACATGGTGAGGCAGTAACAGCCATAGTGTTTTACCTCATCCCCATGACACCATGACCAGTGGGGTGTCATCTCTTGTGTGCCATCCATGTGGCAAGCCCATCATGGCTGCCGGGTGTCACCTCAGCCCGATCACACCCTACCTGGCAGGGCTAACCTCATGCATGCCACCCACATTGCAAGTCCAATCTGGTCGCTGTGTCATGTCAACCCAGTCACAACACACCATGCAGGATTCCAAATCGCATGGGTCACCTGTGTTGTGAGGCCTTCACAGCCACTGAGTGTCATCTCGACCTGGGTACACCTTGCCCATTGGGATGTCACCTAGCATGTGCCACCCACATGGTGCAGCACTCACGGCCACCAATGTTCAGCCCCGTCACTCCCTGCCCAGGAGAATGTCACCTCAACATGGCACCTGCATGGCAAGGTGGTCACACCACTGGGTGTCACGTCTGCATGGTCACACCCCACCCCGCAGGTTGCCACCTGGCAAAGGTCAACTGTATGGTGAGGCTGTCATGGCTGCCAGATGTCTCCTCTGCCTGAGCACACAATGCCTGGTGGGGAGCCACCATGCACAGATCACCCACGTGATGAGGCCCTCACAGCCACCAGGTGTCACCCTGGTTGCTTCACACACCACCCAGCGGGGTACAACCTCGTATGGGTCACCTGCATGGAGAAGCCATCACTGCCCCTGGGTGACAGCTTAGCTCAGTCACACCATGTCTTGTGGGGAGCCACCTCACTTGGGTCACCCATGTGGTGAGGCTGTCATAGCCATGGGATGTCACCTTGACCCCTTCATAGCATTCACAGCAGGGTGCCACCATGCTAGAGCCACCTAAGAGGCAAGGGATCATGACCACCATGTGTCATCTCAGCCACGTCACACCCCACCAGGCAAGGTGCTACCTCACCCATGTCACCAGCATGGTGAGGCTATCAAGGCCGCGAGGTGTCACCTAAGCCCACTCAGACACTGCCCGATGGGGTGCTACATAGTGCATGCTACTCACATGGCTAGGCCATCATGGCCACTGGGTGTCACTTCAGCCCCGTCATTCCCCACCCTGCCAGGTGCCACCTTGATGTGCCACCTGCATAGCTAGGCAATCACACCACTAGGTGCCACCTTGTCCCTGTGACACCACACCTGGCACCATGTCATCTCTGTGTGTCCCCCATGTAGTGAGGCCATCAAGGCCACTGGGTGTCACCTCTTCCTGGTCAATACCCACCTGCCAGGGTGTCAACTAGCATGTGCTTCCCTCAGGACGAGACCATCACAGCCACCAGGTGTCACCTCAGCCCGATCACACACTGCACAGTGGGGTGTCACCTGGTGCATGCCACCTGTGCTGCAAGTCTGTCTCAGTCAAAGTGTGTCACCTCAATCTGGGTATACCCCACCATGTGAGATGCCACCTCGTATGGTTACTCACGTTGTGAGCACCTCTATGCCACCAGATGTCACCTTGGCCTGGTTACACCCTGCCAGGCAGGGTGCCAGCTCATGTGGGTCACCCATGTGGTGAGGTCCTCATGGCCACTGGGCATCACCTTGGACCAGTCACACACCACCTAACAGGGTGCCAATTTGCAAGGGTCACCCATGTGATGTGGCTCTCACAGCTGCTGTGGATCACTTTGGCCTGCTCACACTGCAGCCTGCAGGGTGCAATCTCACACTTGCTACGATTGTGGTGAGGCTGTCATGGCCACCAGGTGTCCCCTTGGCCTGGTCACAACCCACACAGCATGGTGCCACCTCTTGCAGGTCACCTATGTGGCAAGGCCATCACTGCTGCCGGGTGTCACCTCAGCTCGGTCACAACCTGTGCAGCAGGAAGCCACCTAGTATAGGTCACCAGGGTTGCGAGGCTGTCACAGCCACAGGGTGTCCATTGGCCCCATCGCACCTTGCCTGGCAGGGTGCTACCATGTGTGTGCCACCCAAGTGGTGAGGCCATCACAGCCACCAGGTGCCACCTCGGCCCTGTAACACCCCACCTGGTTGGGTGCAACCTTGCACTTGCCACCCATGTAGCTGGGCCATCACAGCACCATGTGTCACCTTGGCACCCTTACACCCTGCCCAGAGCGGTGGCACTTTGCAGGTTCCACCCACATTGCAAGGCCATTACAGCTGCTGGGTGTCACTTCAGCCCCACCACACCCTGCCTGGTGGGGTGTCAACTCATGTGATTCACCCACGTGGTGAGGCCATCAGGGATATCAGGCCTCACCTCAGCCCAGGCACATCCACCCTGTGGGGTGCCACCTTACATGTGTAAGCCATGTGGTGAGGCCGTCAGTGTTGCCAGGTCTCACCTCAGCCCAGGGACACCATGTCCGGCCAGGAGCCACTTCGTGCATGCCACCCACATGGCAAGGCCATGACGGCCACAGGGTGTCACCTAGGATTATCAAACACAGCCCAACAGTGTACCACCTTGGGCATGCCATGCATGTGGTGATGCTGTCATGACCATCAGGTATCACCTTGAATTGGGCACACCCCATCAGGCAGGGTGCCATCTCGTGAGGGTCACCTGGGTTGTGAGGCCCTCTCAGCCACCAGGTGGCACCTAGGCCCATGCACACCCCACCCACCAGAGTGCCATCTCACAAGGGTCACACTTGTGGCATGGCCCTCATGGCAACCAGCTGTCACCTAGGCCCAGGCACATGCAGCCCAACAGGATGCCACCATGCATGGGTCACCCATGTGGTGAGGCTGTAATGGCTGCCAGATGTCACCTCAGCTCAGTCACACCCTGCCTGGCAAAAAGCCACCTCACATGGGTCATCCATGTTGAGAGCCTGTCACAACCACGGGGTGTCCATTGGCCCCATCACACCCTGCTGGCAGGGTGCCACATCATGCATACCACCCAAGTGCTGAGGCCATTATGGTCACAAGGTGTAACCTCGGTCCAGTAACACCCCACCCTGATGGGAGCACCCTTGCACTTGTCACACACATAGCTGCACCATCAAATCCACCGGGGGTACCTAGACCCCCTCACATCCCACCTGCGGTGTGCCACTTTGCATGTGCCACCCATGTTGCAAGGCCATTATGGCTGCCAGATGTCACATCAGATCCATCACACCCCACCTAGCAGAGTGCCACGTCACATCAGTCCCCCACGTGCTGTGGCCATCAGGGCTGCCAGGTGTCACATCAACCTGGGCATATCCACCCAGTGGGGTGCCACCTCACATAGGTAACCCACGTGGCAAGTACATCATAGCGGCTGGCTGTCACCTCAGCCCAGGCACACGCCACCTGATGGGGAGCCACCTTGCCCCTGTCACCCGAGTGGCAAGGCCATCACAGAAGCTGTGTTTGACATTGGCCTGGGCACACGCCGCCTGGTGGGATGCCACCACACCAGGGTCACCTATGTGGTGAGGCTGTCATGCCATTGGGTGTTGCCTCAGCCCAGTCACACATCACCTGGGGGCTGCCACCTCGCATGGGTCACCCACATGTTGATGCCCTCATGAATGATGGGATTCACCTTCGCCTGGGCACACACCAACTGGAGGAGTGCCACATACTGTGGTGCATCTGCCTGATGAGGCCTGCATGGCAGCTGGGTGTCACCTAGACCTGGGCACACCCCACCCATCACGGTGACACATCGCACATGCCACCTGCATGGCGATGTGGTCAGGATGCCGAGTTTCACCTCGGCCACTTCACAACCTGCCCAGTGGGGAGCCACCTCATGCAGGTGATGCACATGGCAAGACCCTCATGGCCAGGGTGTCACTTAGGCCTGGTCACACCCCACCCCACAGAGTGCCATTTCACACATATCACCCATGAGGCAAGGCCATAATGGTCACTGGGGGTCACCTCGGCCCAGTTACACACTGCCTGGCTGTGTGCCACCATGTGTGGGTCTCCCGTGTGGCTAGGCCTAGATGCCCACTGGGTTTCACCTCAGAACTGGCACAACCCGCCCAGCTGGGTGCAACCTCATGTGGGTCACCCACGTTTTGAGGCCATAATGGAAGTGGGGTTTGACCTCGGCCTGGGCAACTCCCATTGAGAGGGATGCCACTCCACATGTGCCATCCGCATGGTGAGGCCATCATGGCCACCAGGTGTCACCTCGGCCTTGGGACACTCTGCCCAGTGGAGAGCAACCTCATGCATGCCACCCATGTGGTGAGGCCTTGTACAGGTCACCTGCATGGTGAGGCCATCACAGCCACCAGGTGTCACTTTGGCACAGTCATGTGCTGCCCAACAGGTTGCCACATCACACTGGTCACCCACGTGGTAAGGCTGTCATGGCCCCTGAGTGTCACCTTAGCCTGGGCACACCCAACCTGGTGGGGTGCCACCCATGTGGTGAGGCCATCACAGAAACTGTGTTTGACCTTGGCCCAGAAACACCTGCCCAGTGGGGTTCCAGCCAGCCAGGGTCACCCATTTGGTGAGGCCCACACACTGCCAGGTGTCACCTAGGCCTGGGCACACCCCACCTGGTGGGATGCTACATCTCATTGGTCACCCGCATGTTGAGGACATTACTGTGGCCTGGTGGAACCTCGGCCCCATCACTCCCTACCTGGTGGGGTGCTACCTCGTACAGGCCACCCACATTGCAAGGCCGTCACAGCCACCAGGTGTCACCTCAGCCACATTGTACTCCACCCATCAGGGTGCCACCTCACACGGGTCACCTGTGAGGCAAACCCATCATGGCCACCAGGTGTCACATCAGTCCTGTCAAACCCCACCAGGTCAGGTAAAACCTCACAAATGTCACCAGCATGGCAAGGTCATCATGACCATGGCGTGTCACCTCAGCCACATAACACACCACCTGGCAGGGTGAAACCTTGCATGAGCCACCCACGTGGTGAGGACTTCACAGCCACTGGGTGTCAAAATGGCCCAGACACACACCTCATGGTGGAATGCCACCTCATGCAGGTCACCCATGTGGTGAGGCCATCACAGCCACCATGTGTCACCTCGGCCCCAACTCTCCCTACCTGATGGGGTGCTACCTCACATGTGCCACCCACATGACAATGCAGTCACAGCCACTAGCTGTCACCTCATCCCCATGACACCACACCTGGGGGGGTGTCATCTCTTGCATGCCACCCATGTGATGAGGACACCACAGCCACCAGGTGTCACCTTAGCTCAATCACACTCTGTCCTCCAGTGTGTCACCTCATGCAAGCCACACGTGTTGTGAGTCCATCACAGTCATCATGTGTCACCTCAACCCAGGTGCACCTTGCCGTGTGCAATGCCACTTCGCATGAGTCACCTGAAATGTGAGGCCTTCATGGCTGCCAGGTGTCACCTAGGCCTGGGCACACCCCACCTGGTGGGATGCTACATCTCATTGGTCACCCGCATGTTGAGGACATTACAGTGGCCTGGTGGAACCTCAGCCCCATCACTCCCTACCTGGTGGGGTGCTACCTCATACATGCCACCCACATGGCAAGGCCATCACAGCCACAAGGTGTCACCTCAGCCTGGTCACACCCTCCCCAGTGGAGAGTCACCTTTCGCATGCCACCCATATTGCTCATCTGTCACACCAACCATGTGTCACCTCAACCTGGGTGCACCCCACCCAGCACTGGTAACCCACGTTGCAGGGCAATCACAGCAACCAGATGTCACCTCGGCATGGGCACACCCCACCCAGCAGGATACCACCTCATGCGGGTCACCAGTGTGTTGAGGCCCTCACGGCCGCCATGTTTCTCCTAGGCCTGGGCACACACCACCCAGTGGGGTTTCAACTCACGAATGTCACCCATGTAGTGAGGCCTTCATGGCTGCTGGTTGTCACCTTGGCCCAGTCATACGCCACCCAGTAGGATGCCACCACACAGGGGTAACCAGCGTGGCAAGGCTGTCACGGCTGCCGGGTGTCATCTTGGCCCATTCACACCACGCACATTGGGTGCCACCTCGTGCTAGCCACCCACATGGCAAGTCATCTCAGCCACCATGTTTCCCTTTGGCCCCATCACTCTAGGCCTGGTGGGGTGTGACCTCACATGTGCTACCCACATGGTGAGGCAGTAACAGCCATAGTGTTTTACCTCATCCCCATGACACCATGACCAGTGGGGTGTCATCTCTTGTGTGCCATCCATGTGGCAAGCCCATCATGGCTGCCGGGTGTCACCTCAGCCCGATCACACCCTACCTGGCAGGGCTAACCTCATGCATGCCACCCACATTGCAAGTCCAATCTGGTCGCTGTGTCATGTCAACCCAGTCACAACACACCATGCAGGATTCCAAATCGCATGGGTCACCTGTGTTGTGAGGCCTTCACAGCCACTGAGTGTCATCTCGACCTGGGTACACCTTGCCCATTGGGATGTCACCTAGCATGTGCCACCCACATGGTGCAGCACTCACGGCCACCAATGTTCAGCCCCGTCACTCCCTGCCCAGGAGAATGTCACCTCAACATGGCACCTGCATGGCAAGGTGGTCACACCACTGGGTGTCACGTCTGCATGGTCACACCCCACCCCGCAGGTTGCCACCTGGCAAAGGTCAACTGTATGGTGAGGCTGTCATGGCTGCCAGATGTCTCCTCTGCCTGAGCACACAATGCCTGGTGGGGAGCCACCATGCACAGATCACCCACGTGATGAGGCCCTCACAGCCACCAGGTGTCACCCTGGTTGCTTCACACACCACCCAGCGGGGTACAACCTCGTATGGGTCACCTGCATGGAGAAGCCATCACTGCCCCTGGGTGACAGCTTAGCTCAGTCACACCATGTCTTGTGGGGAGCCACCTCACTTGGGTCACCCATGTGGTGAGGCTGTCATAGCCATGGGATGTCACCTTGACCCCTTCATAGCATTCACAGCAGGGTGCCACCATGCTAGAGCCACCTAAGAGGCAAGGGATCATGACCACCATGTGTCATCTCAGCCACGTCACACCCCACCAGGCAAGGTGCTACCTCACCCATGTCACCAGCATGGTGAGGCTATCAAGGCCGCGAGGTGTCACCTAAGCCCACTCAGACACTGCCCGATGGGGTGCTACATAGTGCATGCTACTCACATGGCTAGGCCATCATGGCCACTGGGTGTCACTTCAGCCCCGTCATTCCCCACCCTGCCAGGTGCCACCTTGATGTGCCACCTGCATAGCTAGGCAATCACACCACTAGGTGCCACCTTGTCCCTGTGACACCACACCTGGCACCATGTCATCTCTGTGTGTCCCCCATGTAGTGAGGCCATCACGGCCACTGGGTGTCACCTCTTCCTGGTCAATACCCACCTGCCAGGGTGTCAACTAGCATGTGCTTCCCTCAGGATGAGACCATCACAGCCACCAGGTGTCACCTCAGCCCGATCACACACTGCACAGTGGGGTGTCACCTGGTGCATGCCACCTGTGCTGCAAGTCTGGCTCAGTCAAAGTGTGTCACCTCAATCTGGGTATACCCCACCATGTGAGATGCCACCTCGTATGGTTACTCACGTTGTGAGCACCTCTATGCCACCAGATGTCACCTTGGCCTGGTTACACCCTGCCAGGCAGGGTGCCAGCTCATGTGGGTCACCCATGTGGTGAGGTCCTCATGGCCACTGGGCATCACCTTGGACCAGTCACACACCACCTAACAGGGTGCCAATTTGCAAGGGTCACCCATGTGATGTGGCTCTCACAGCTGCTGTGGATCACTTTGGCCTGCTCACACTGCAGCCTGCAGGGTGCAATCTCACACTTGCTACGATTGTGGTGTGGCTGTCATGGCCACCAGGTGTCCCCTTGGCCTGGTCACAACCCACACAGCATGGTGCCACCTCTTGCAGGTCACCCATGTGGCAAGGCCATCACTGCTGCCGGGTGTCACCTCAGCTCAGTCACAACCTGCGCAGCAGGAAGCCACCTAGTATAGGTCACCAGGGTTGTGAGGCTGTCACAGCCACAGGGTGTCCATTGGCCCCATCGCACCTTGCCTGGCAGGGTGCTACCATGTGTGTGCCACCCAAGTGGTGAGGCCATCACAGCCACCAGGTGCCACCTCGGCCCTGTAACACCCCACCTGGTTGGGTGCAACCTTGCACTTGCCACCCATGTAACTGGGCCATCACAGCACCATGTGTCACCTTGGCACCCTTACACCCTGCCCAGAGCGGTGGCACTTTGCAGGTTCCACCCACAGTGCAAGGCCATTACGGCTGCTGGGTGTCACTTCAGCCCCACCACACCCTGCCTGGTGGGGTGTCAACTCATGTGATTCACCCACGTGGTGAGGCCATCAGGGATATCAGGCCTCACCTCAGCCCAGGCACATCCACCCTGTGGGGTGCCACCTTACATGTGTAAGCCATGTGGTGAGGCCGTCAGTGTTGCCAGGTCTCACCTCAGCCCAGGGACACCATGTCCGGCCAGGAGCCACTTCGTGCATGCCACCCACATGGCAAGGCCATGATGGCCACAGGGTGTCACCTAGGATTATCAAACACAGCCCAACAGTGTACCACCTTGGGCATGCCATGCATGTGGTGATGCTGTCATGACCATCAGGTATCACCTTGAATTGGGCACACCCCATCAGGCAGGGTGCCATCTCGTGAGGGTCACCTGGGTTGTGAGGCCCTCTCAGCCACCAGGTGGCACCTAGGCCCATGCACACCCCACCCACCAGAGTGCCATCTCACAAGGGTCACACTTGTGGCATGGCCCTCATGGCAACCGGCTGTCACCTAGGCCCAGGCACATCCAGCCCAACAGGATGCCACCATGCATGGGTCACCCATGTGGTGAGGCTGTAATGGCTGCCAGATGTCACCTCAGCTCAGTCACACCCTGCCTGGCAAAAAGCCACCTCACATGGGTCATCCGTGTTGAGAGCCTGTCACAACCACGGGGTGTCCATTGGCCCCATCACACCCTGCTGGCAGGGTGCCACATCATGCATACCACCCAAGTGCTGAGGCCATTATGGTCACAAGGTGTAACCTCGGTCCAGTAACACCCCACCCTGATGGGAGCACCCTTGCACTTGTCACACACATAGCTGCACCGTCAAATCCACCGGGGGTACCTAGACCCCCTCACATCCCACCTGCGGTGTGCCACTTTGCATGTGCCACCCATGTTGCAAGGCCATTATGGCTGCCAGATGTCACATCAGATCCATCACACCCCACCTAGCAGAGTGCCACGTCACATCAGTCCCCCACGTGCTGTGGCCATCAGGGCTGCCAGGTGTCACATCAACCTGGGCATATCCACCCAGTGGGGTGCCACCTCACATAGGTAACCCACGTGGCAAGTACATCATAGCGGCTGGCTGTCACCTCAGCCCAGGCACACGCCACCTGATGGGGAGCCACCTTGCCCCTGTCACCCGAGTGGCAAGGCCATCACAGAAGCTGTGTTTGACATTGGCCTGGGCACACGCCGCCTGGTGGGATGCCACCACACCAGGGTCACCTATGTGGTGAGGCTGTCATGCCATTGGGTGTTGCCTCAGCCCAGTCACACATCACCTGGGGGCTGCCACCTCGCATGGGTCACCCACATGTTGATGCCCTCATGAAGGATGGGATTCACCTACGCCTGGGCACACACCAACTGGAGGAGTGCCACATACTGTGGTGCATCTGCCTGATGAGGCCTGCATGGCAGCTGGGTGTCACCTAGACCTGGGCACACGCCACCCATCACGGTGACACATCGCACATGCCACCTGCATGGCGATGTGGTCAGGATGCCGAGTTTCACCTCGGCCACTTCACAACCTGCCCAGTGGGGAGCCACCTCATGCAGGTGATGCACATGGCAAGACCCTCATGGCCAGGGTGTCACTTAGGCCTGGTCACACCCCACCCAACAGAGTGCCACTTCACACATATCACCCATGAGGCAAGGCCGTAATGGACACTGGGGGTCCCCTCGGCCCAGTTACACACTGCCTGGCTGTGTGCCACCATGTGTGGGTCTCCCGTGTGGCTAGGCCTAGATGCCCACTGGGTTTCACCTCAGAACTGGCACAACCCGCCCAGCTGGGTGCAACCTCATGTGGGTCACCCACGTTTTGAGGCCATAATGGAAGTGGGGTTTGACCTCGGCCTGGGCAACTCCCATCGAGAGGGATGCCACTCCACATGTGCCATCCGCATGGTGAGCCCATCATGGCCACCAGGTGTCACCTCGGCCTTGGGACACTCTGCCCAGTGGAGAGCAACCTCATGCATGCCACCCATGTGGTGAGGCCTTGTACAGGTCACCTGCATGGTGAGGCCATCACAGCCACCAGGTGTCACTTTGGCACAGTCATGTGCTGCCCAACAGGTGGCCACATCACACTGGTCACCCACGTGGTAAGGCTGTCATGGCCCCTGAGTGTCACCTTAGCCTGGGCACACCCAACCTGGTGGGGTGCCACCCATGTGGTGAGGCCATCACAGAAACTGTGTTTGACCTTGGCCCAGAAACACCTGCCCAGTGGGGTTCCAGCCAGCCAGGGTCACCCATTTGGTGAGGCCCACACACTGCCAGGTGTCACCTAGGCCTGGGCACACCCCACCTGGTGGGATGCTACATCTCATTGGTCACCCGCATGTTGAGGACATTACTGTGGCCTGGTGGAACCTCGGCCCCATCACTCCCTACCTGGTGGGGTGCTACCTCGTACAGGCCACCCACATTGCAAGGCCGTCACAGCCACCAGGTGTCACCTCAGCCCCATTGTACTCCACCCATCAGGGTGCCACCTCACACGGGTCACCTGTGAGGCAAACCCATCATGGCCGCCAGGTGTCACATCAGTCCTGTCAAACCCCACCAGGTCAGGTAAAACCTCACAAATGTCACCAGCATGGCAAGGTCATCATGACCGTGGCGTGTCACCTCAGCCCCATAACACACCACCTGGCAGGGTGAAACCTTGCATGAGCCACCCACGTGGTGAGGACTTCACAGCCACTGGGTGTCAACATGGCCCAGACACACACCTCATGGTGGAATGCCACCTCATGCAGGTCACCCATGTGGTGAGGCCGTCACAGCCACCATGTGTCACCTCGGCCCCAACTCTCCCTACCTGATGGGGTGCTACCTCACATGTGCCACCCACATGACAATGCAGTCACAGCCACTAGCTGTCACCTCATCCCCATGACACCACACCTGGGTGGGTGTCATCTCTTGCATGCCACCCATGTGATGAGGACACCACAGCCACCAGGTGTCACCTTAGCTCAATCACACTCTGTCCTCCAGTGTGTCACCTCATGCAAGCCACACGTGTTGTGAGTCCATCACAGTCATCATGTGTCACCTCAACCCAGGTGCACCTTGCCGTGTGCAATGCCACTTCGCATGAGTCACCTGAAATGTGAGGCCTTCATGGCTGCCAGGTGTCACCTAGGCCTGGGCACACCCCACCTGGTGGGATGCTACATCTCATTGGTCACCCGCATGTTGAGGACATTACAGTGGCCTGGTGGAACCTCGGCCCCATCACTCCCTACCTGGTGGGGTGCTACCTCATACATGCCACCCACATGGCAAGGCCATCACAGCCACAAGGTGTCACCTCAGCCTGGTCACACCCTCCCCAGTGGAGACTCACCTTTCGCATGCCACCCATATTGCTCATCTGTCACACCAACCATGTGTCACCTCAACCTGGGTGCACCCCACCCAGCACTGGTAACCCACGTTGCAGGGCAATCACAGCAACCAGATGTCACCTCGGCATGGGCACACCCCACCCAGCAGGATACCACCTCATGCGGGTCACCAGTGTGTTGAGGCCCTCACGGCTGCCATGTTTCTCCTAGGCCTGGGCACACACCACCCAGTGGGGTTTCAACTCACGAATGTCACCCATGTAGTGAGGCCTTCATGGCTGCTGGTTGTCACCTTGGCCCAGTCATACACCACCCAGTAGGATGCCACCACACAGGGGTAACCAGCGTGGCAAGGCTGTCACGGCTGCCGGGTGTCATCTTGGCCCGTTCACACCACGCACAGCTGGGTGCCACCTCGTGCTAGCCACCCACGTGGCAAGTCATCTCAGCCACCATGTTTCCCTTTGGCCCCATCACTCTAGGCCTGGTGGGGTGTGACCTCACATGTGCTACCCACATGGTG
Organism: Hippopotamus amphibius kiboko; assembly: GCF_030028045.1. Lineage (NCBI taxonomy): Eukaryota > Metazoa > Chordata > Mammalia > Artiodactyla > Hippopotamidae > Hippopotamus > Hippopotamus amphibius. The sequence continues at coordinate 905 of NW_026648490.1, read as the reverse complement.
AGGCAGTAACAGCCATAGTGTTTTACCTCATCCCCATGACACCATGACCAGTGGGGTGTCATCTCTTGTGTGCCATCCATGTGGCAAGCCCATCATGGCTGCTGGGTGTCACCTCAGCCCGATCACACCCTACCTGGCAGGGCTAACCTCATGCATGCCACCCACATTGCAAGTCCAATCTGGTCGCTGTGTCATGTCAACCCAGTCACAACACACCATGCAGGATTCCAAATCGCATGGGTCACCTGTGTTGTGAGGCCTTCACAGCCACTGAGTGTCATCTCGACCTGGGTACACCTTGCCCATTGGGATGTCACCTAGCATGTGCCACCCACATGGTGCAGCAGTCACGGCCACCAATGTTCAGCCCCGTCACTCCCTGCCCAGGAGAATGTCACCTCAACATGGCACCTGCATGGCAAGGTGGTCACACCACTGGGTGTCACGTCTGCATGGTCACACCCCACCCCGCAGGTTGCCACCTGGCAAAGGTCAACTGTATGGTGAGGCTGTCATGGCTGCCAGATGTCTCCTCTGCCTGAGCACACAATGCCTGGTGGGGAGCCACCATGCACAGATCACCCACGTGATGAGGCCCTCACAGCCACCAGGTGTCACCCTGGTTGCTTCACACACCACCCAGCGGGGTACAACCTCGTATGGGTCACCTGCATGGAGAAGCCATCACTGCCACTGGGTGACAGCTTAGCTCAGTCACACCATGTCTTGTGGGGAGCCACCTCACTTGGGTCACCCATGTGGTGAGGCTGTCCTAGACATGGGATGTCACCTTGACCCCTTCATAGCATTCACAGCAGGGTGCCACCATGCTAGAGCCACCTAAGAGGCAAGGGATCATGACCACCATGTGTCATCTCAGCCACGTCACACCCCACCAGGCAAGG
>NW_026648489.1:0-57118 GCF_030028045.1 Hippopotamus amphibius kiboko | reverse complement strand
TAAGTGTGTTCCTGAGGCAGTTGGATAGTTGGGGCAGTGGCGGCTTTCCCAGCATGGGAGCTCTGCCTAGAACAGTGCTCTGCGTCCAAAGAGGATTCCCTGCACCTCAGGCACTGGGGAGAGATTTTGTGCACACAGGAGACCCCTGGCACACGCAGTGTTTCCCCACGGAAAGCAGTGTGAGAAGGAGCCCCTGCCAGGGAAAGCATGGCACTCTCCCCTAGAAGCCCTCCATGCAACAGGCTGTCATGGACTCGGCTACAGGCCTTTGGGGCTGGAGAGACTGCAGCTCCTCAGGGGGCTCTGGGTCAGTTTGCACTCCCCTGCGAGGAAACGAGGCGTGTGGGATGATTCCCTGCCCAAGAATGGCAAGCAGCCTGCTCCTTCCAATGAGACGCACGTGTGGTGTGAGAGGCTTGGCAGCAGAGAAGAAGCAAGAGGGGCAGCCAGAGAGGGGATGTGCATGCAGCTTGAAGGCCCCAGATCTCCTCCATCCCCACCAGGGAATGCCGGCTCTGCCCTCCAGGCTCCATTCACAGGAGGGCACCCAGCTTCAGGATCTGCCCTTTCCCAGCCATGAAACCACACACAGCCCACACGCTGAGCCCTGCCAAGGGGGAACGTTGCTCCCCGCATGGGCCGAATGGCACGACTGGGTTAGGGCAGAGAAGGCCCTAGGAGGCCTTCAGGGTGCTGCCACAGCACAGCAGTGCTCAGGCAAAGGCACTCTGCTTTCTGTAGGCTGGACGCACACTGGAGTTTCTGCTTGAGGCAGAGAGAGCTCAGCAGGGCGAGCCATGGCTGAAGGCAAAGCAGAGTGTTCTTTGGTGGAGCGAGGGCACCGTGTGCTGGCTGACAAGCATGGGAGAAGCCTCCCTCCAAATGAGTTCCTGAGGCCATTCCCAAGCAGGAGGCACTCTGGCTGCACAAGCTAGAGAGTCCTGCTTAGGACTTCCCTCTGGCAACAGAGTGGGTGCCAAGGGCGTGTGGGTGGGAAGGGGCTCGGAAGCCACAGGGGAGGCTTTGGGCCCCCAGTGCTCTCCGATGGAAAACGCTGCAGGCCCCAGCATCCATGAACTCCTCCAAGGCTTGGCAGTGGGAAAGCTGTCCACAGCCGAAGGCTCCCTGCCAAGGGCAGCAGGCCTTTCTGCATGGCTCAGCTGCAGCTTCCTTGCAGGCTGCTGGTCCAGGGGCGTGTGTCCCCTGGTCCAGGGTGTGGAGGAGGAGCTCCTAGCAAGGGGAGAGCAAGCCCCTTGTTTCCTTGGCGTAGACTGGCCTGTGCCCCCAGAGGCCTGCCAGCAGTGAAGACAGTGCAGGCAGCGAAGAGGTGGCAGGAGTCCTGCTTGCAAGTGGGGTCATGACTGTTCTGTGCTCAGGCCCCAGTGGCCACGTGCACACACAGCCTCTGGACCCGCAGCTTCCCAGCAGTGCAAGAGACACACAGGCAACACCCTGGGGCCTGCTCGAATGAACTGTGCTCTGTCGAGGTCCTGCTGGCTGGCAGTGGCCTAGGCCAGCACAGGCCCTAGGGAGGCCTGGCTGAGCCTGGGTTGGGTCCCAAACTTGCAGTGCCCAGGGAAAGCCTGGGACTGGAGGCCAGGCTACAGGCTCATTCCAGCTTGAGCCTGGTGCCCAGAGCCTTCAGCTGGGACTTGCAGGGGCAATGCTCAGCACAGTGGCTTTGGCCTGCCATCCACGTGCCTCACTCGGGCCGTCCTGCCTGTCAGACCCACACTCCCTAGAAGTGTGTTCCTGAGGCAGTTGGATAGTTGGGGCAGTGGCGGCTTTCCCAGCATGGGAGCTCTGCCTAGAACAGTGCTCTGCGTCCAAAGAGGATTCCCTGCACCTCAGGCACTGGGGAGAGATTTTGTGCACACAGGAGACCCCTGGCACACGCAGTGTTTCCCCACGGAAAGCAGTGTGAGAAGGAGCCCCTGCCAGGGAAAGCATGGCACTCTCCCCTAGAAGCCCTCCATGCAACAGGCTGTCATGGACTCGGCTACAGGCCTTTGGGGCTGGAGAGACTGCAGCTCCTCTGGAGGCTCTGGGTCAGTTTGCACTCCCCTGCGAGGAAACGAGGCGTGTGGGATGATTCCCTGCCCAAGAATGGCAAGCAGCCTGCTCCTTCCAATGAGACGCACGTGTGGTGTGAGAGGCTTGGCAGCAGAGAAGAAGCAAGAGGGGCAGCCAGAGAGGGGATGTGCATGCAGCTTGAAGGCCCCAGATCTCCTCCATCCCCACCAGGGAATGCCGGCTCTGCCCGCCAGGCCCCATTCACAGGAGGGCACCCAGCTTCAGGATCTGCCCTTTCCCAGCCATGAAACCTCACACAGCCCACACGCTGAGCCCTGCCAAGGGGGAACGTTGCTCCCCGCATGGGCCGAATGGCACGACTGGGTTAGGGCAGAGAAGGCCCTAGGAGGCCTTCAGGGTGCTGCCCCAGCAAAGCAGTGCTCAGGCAAAGGCACTCTGCTTTCTGTAGGCTGGACGCACACTGGAGTTTCTGCTTGAGGCAGAGAGAGCTCAGCAGGGCGAGCCATGGCTGAAGGCAAAGCAGAGTGTTCTTTGGTGGAGCGAGGGCACCGTGTGCTGGCTGACAAGCATGGGAGAAGCCTCCCTCCAAATGAGTTCCTGAGGCCATTCCCAAGCAGGAGGCACTCTGGCTGCACAAGCTAGAGAGTCCTGCTTAGGACTTCCCTCTGGCAACAGAGTGGGTGCCAAGGGCGTGTGGGTGGGAAGGGGCTCGGAAGCCACAGGGGAGGCTTTGGGCACCCAGTGCTCTCCGATGGAAAACGCTGCAGGCCCCAGCACCCATGAACTCCTCCAAGGCTTGGCAGTGGGAAAGCTGTCCACAGCCGAAGGCTCCCTGCCAAGGGCTGCAGGCCTTTCTGCATGGCTCAGCTGCAGCTTCCTTGCAGGCTGCTGGTCCAGGGGCGTGTGTCCCCTGGTCCAGGGTGCTGGAGGAGGAGCTCCTAGCAAGGGGAGAGCAAGCCCCTTGTTTCCTTGGCGCAGACTGGCCTGTGCCCCCAGAGGCCTGCCAGCAGTGAAGACAGTGCAGGCAGGTGGCAGGAGTCCTGCTTGCAAGTGGGGTCATGACTGTTCTGTGCTCAGGCCCCAGTGGCCACGTGCACACACAGCCTCTGGACCCGCAGCTTCCCAGCAGTGCAAGAGACACACAGGCAACACCCTGGGGCCTGCTCGAATGAACTGTGCTCTGTCGAGGTCCTGCTGGCTGGCAGTGGCCTAGGCCAGCACAGGCCCTAGGGAGGCCTGGCTGAGCCTGGGATGGGTCCCAAACTTGCAGTGCCCAGGGAAAGCCTGGGACTGGAGGCCAGGCTCCAGGCTCATTCCAGCTTGAGCCTGGTGCCCAGAGCCTTCAGCTGGGACTTGCAGGGGCAATGCTCAGCACAGTGGCTTTGGCCTGCCATCCACGTGCCTCACTCGGGCCGTCCTGCCTGTCAGACCCACACTCCCTAGAAGTGTGTTCCTGAGGCAGTTGGATAGTTGGGGCAGTGGCGGCTCTCCCAGCATGGGAGCTCTGCCTAGAACAGTGCTCTGCGTCCAAAGAGGATTCCCTGCACCTCAGGCACTGGGGAGAGATTTTGGGCACACAGGAGACCCCTGGCACACGCAGTGTTTCCCCACGGAAAGCAGTGTGAGAAGGAGCCACTGCCAGGGAAAGCATGGCACTCTCCCCTAGAAGCCCTCCATGCAACAGGCTGTCATGGACTCGGCTACAGGCCTTTGGGGCTGGAGAGACTGCAGCTCCTGTGGAGGCTCTGGGTCAGTTTGCACTCCCCTGCGAGGAAACGAGGCGTGTGGGATGATTCCCTGCCCAAGAATGGCAAGCAGCCTGCTCCTTCCAATGAGACGCACGTGTGGTGTGAGAGGCTTGGCAGCAGAGAAGAAGCAAGAGGGGCAGCCAGAGAGGGGATGTGCATGCAGCTTGAAGGCCCCAGATCTCCTCCATCCCCACCAGGGAATGCCGGCTCTGCCCGCCAGGCCCCATTCACAGGAGGGCACCCAGCTTCAGGATCTGCCCTTTCCCAGCCATGAAACCACACACAGCCCACACGCTGAGCCCTGCCAAGGGGGAACGTTGCTCCCCGCATGGGCCGAATGGCACGACTGGGTTAGGGCAGAGAAGGCCCTAGGAGCCCTTCAGGGTGCTGCCCCAGCACAGCAGTGCTCAGGCAAAGGCACTCTGCTTTCTGCAGGCTGGACGCACCCTGGAGTTTCTGCTTGAGGCAGAGAGAGCTCAGCAGGGCGAGCCATGGCTGAAGGCAAAGCAGAGTGTTCTTTGGTGGAGCGAGGGCACCGTGTGCTGGCTGACAAGCATGGGAGAAGCCTCCCTCCAAATGAGTTCCTGAGGCCATTCCCAAGCAGGAGGCACTCTGGCTGCACAAGCTCGAGAGTCCTGCTTAGGACTTCCCTCTGGCAACAGAGTGGGTGCCAAGGGCGTGTGGGTGGGAAGGGGCTCGGAAGCCACAGGGGAGGCTTTGGGCCCCCAGTGCTCTCCGATGGAAAACGCTGCAGGCCCCAGCATCCATGAACTCCTCCAAGGCTTGGCAGTGGGAAAGCTGTCCACAGCCGAAGGCTCCCTGCCAAGGGCAGCAGGCCTTTCTGCATGGCTCAGCTGCAGCTTCCTTGCAGGCTGCTGGTCCAGGGGCGTGTGTCCCCTGGTCCAGGGTGTTGGAGGAGGAGCTCCTAGCAAGGGGAGAGCAAGCCCCTTGTTTCCTTGGCGTAGACTGGCCTGTGCCCCCAGAGGCCTGCCAGCAGTGAAGACAGTGCAGGCAGCGAAGAGGTGGCAGGAGTCCTGCTTGCAAGTGGGGTCATGACTGTTCTGTGCTCAGGCCCCAGTGGCCACGTGCACACACAGCCTCTGGACCCGCAGCTTCCCAGCAGTGCAAGAGACACACAGGCAACACCCTGGGGCCTGCTCGAATGAACTGTGCTCTGTCGAGGTCCTGCTGGCTGGCAGTGGCCTAGGCCAGCACAGGCCCTAGGGAGGCCTGGCTGAGCCTGGGATGGGTCCCAAACTTGCAGTGCCCAGGGAAAGCCTGGGACTGGAGGCCAGGCTCCAGGCTCATTCCAGCTTGAGCCTGGTGCCCAGAGCCTTCAGCTGGGACTTGCAGGGGCAATGCTCAGCACAGTGGCTTTGGCCTGCCATCCACGTGCCTCACTCGGGCCGTCCTGCCTGTCAGACCCACACTCCCTAGAAGTGTGTTCCTGAGGCAGTTGGATAGTTGGGGCAGTGGCGGCTCTCCCAGCATGGGAGCTCTGCCTAGAACAGTGCTCTGCGTCCAAAGAGGATTCAATGCACCTCAGGCACTGGGGAGAGATTTTGGGCACACAGGAGACCCCTGGCACACGCAGTGTTTCCCCACGGAAAGCAGTGTGAGAAGGAGCCCCTGCCAGGGAAAGCATGGCACTCTCCCCTAGAAGCCCTCCATGCAACAGGCTGTCATGGACTCGGCTACAGGCCTTTGGGGCTGGAGAGACTGCAGCTCCTCTGGAGGCTCTGGGTCAGATTGCACTCCCCTGCGAGGAAACGAGGCGTGTGGGATGATTCCCTGCCCAAGAATGGCAAGCAGCCTGCTCCTTCCAATGAGACGCACGTGTGGTGTGAGAGGCTTGGCAGCAGAGAAGAAGCAAGAGGGGCAGCCAGAGAGGGGATGTGCATGCAGCTTGAAGGCCCCAGATCTCCTCCATCCCCACCAGGGAATGCCGGCTCTGCCTGCCAGGCCCCATTCACAGGAGGGCACCCAGCTTCAGGATCTGCCCTTTCCCAGCCATGAAACCACACACAGCCCACACGCTGAGCCCTGCCAAGGGGGAACGTTGCTCCCCGCATGGGCCGAATGGCACGACTGGGTTAGGGCAGAGAAGGCCCTAGGAGGCCTTCAGGGTGCTGCCACAGCACAGCAGTGCTCAGGCAAAGGCACTCTGCTTTCTGTAGGCTGGACGCACACTGGAGTTTCTGCTTGAGGCAGAGAGAGCTCAGCAGGGCGAGCCATGGCTGAAGGCAAAGCAGAGTGTTCTTTGGTGGAGCGAGGGCACCGTGTGCTGGCTGACAAGCATGGGAGAAGCCTCCCTCCAAATGAGTTCCTGAGGCCATTCCCAAGCAGGAGGCACTCTGGCTGCACAAGCTCGAGAGTCCTGCTTAGGACTTCCCTCTGGCAACAGAGTGGGTGCCAAGGGCGTGTGGGTGGGAAGGGGCTCGGAAGCCACAGGGGAGGCTTTGGGCCCCCAGTGCTCTCCGATGGAAAACGCTGCAGGCCCCAGCATCCATGAACTCCTCCAAGGCTTGGCAGTGGGAAAGCTGTCCACAGCCGAAGGCTCCCTGCCAAGGGCAGCAGGCCTTTCTGCATGGCTCAGCTGCAGCTTCCTTGCAGGCTGCTGGTCCAGGGGCGTGTGTCCCCTGGTCCAGGGTGTTGGAGGAGGAGCTCCTAGCAAGGGGAGAGCAAGCCCCTTGTTTCCTTGGCGTAGACTGGCCTGTGCCCCCAGAGGCCTGCCAGCAGTGAAGACAGTGCAGGCAGCGAAGAGGTGGCAGGAGTCCTGCTTGCAAGTGGGGTCATGACTGTTCTGTGCTCAGGCCCCAGTGGCCACGTGCACACACAGCCTCTGGACCCGCAGCTTCCCAGCAGTGCAAGAGACACACAGGCAACACCCTGGGGCCTGCTCGAATGAACTGTGCTCTGTCGAGGTCCTGCTGGCTGGCAGTGGCCTAGGCCAGCACAGGCCCTAGGGAGGCCTGGCTGAGCCTGGGTTGGGTCCCAAACTTGCAGTGCCCAGGGAAAGCCTGGGACTGGAGGCCAGGCTACAGGCTCATTCCAGCTTGAGCCTGGTGCCCAGAGCCTTCAGCTGGGACTTGCAGGGGCAATGCTCAGCACAGTGGCTTTGGCCTGCCATCCACGTGCCTCACTCGGGCCGTCCTGCCTGTCAGACCCACACTCCCTAGAAGTGTGTTCCTGAGGCAGTTGGATAGTTGGGGCAGTGGCGGCTTTCCCAGCATGGGAGCTCTGCCTAGAACAGTGCTCTGCGTCCAAAGAGGATTCCCTGCACCTCAGGCACTGGGGAGAGATTTTGTGCACACAGGAGACCCCTGGCACACGCAGTGTTTCCCCACGGAAAGCAGTGTGAGAAGGAGCCCCTGCCAGGGAAAGCATGGCACTCTCCCCTAGAAGCCCTCCATGCAACAGGCTGTCATGGACTCGGCTACAGGCCTTTGGGGCTGGAGAGACTGCAGCTCCTCTGGAGGCTCTGGGTCAGTTTGCACTCCCCTGCGAGGAAACGAGGCGTGTGGGATGATTCCCTGCCCAAGAATGGCAAGCAGCCTGCTCCTTCCAATGAGACGCACGTGTGGTGTGAGAGGCTTGGCAGCAGAGAAGAAGCAAGAGGGGCAGCCAGAGAGGGGATGTGCATGCAGCTTGAAGGCCCCAGATCTCCTCCATCCCCACCAGGGAATGCCGGCTCTGCCCTCCAGGCCCCATTCACAGGAGGGCACCCAGCTTCAGGATCTGCCCTTTCCCAGCCATGAAACCTCACACAGCCCACACGCTGAGCCCTGCCAAGGGGGAACGTTGCTCCCCGCATGGGCCGAATGGCACGACTGGGTTAGGGCAGAGAAGGCCCTAGGAGGCCTTCAGGGTGCTGCCCCAGCACAGCAGTGCTCAGGCAAAGGCACTCTGCTTTCTGTAGGCTGGACGCACACTGGAGTTTCTGCTTGAGGCAGAGAGAGCTCAGCAGGGCGAGCCATGGCTGAAGGCAAAGCAGAGTGTTCTTTGGTGGAGCGAGGGCACCGTGTGCTGGCTGACAAGCATGGGAGAAGCCTCCCTCCAAATGAGTTCCTGAGGCCATTCCCAAGCAGGAGGCACTCTGGCTGCACAAGCTAGAGAGTCCTGCTTAGGACTTCCCTCTGGCAACAGAGTGGGTGCCAAGGGCGTGTGGGTGGGAAGGGGCTCGGAAGCCACAGGGGAGGCTTTGGGCACCCAGTGCTCTCCGATGGAAAACGCTGCAGGCCCCAGCACCCATGAACTCCTCCAAGGCTTGGCAGTGGGAAAGCTGTCCACAGCCGAAGGCTCCCTGCCAAGGGCTGCAGGCCTTTCTGCATGGCTCAGCTGCAGCTTCCTTGCAGGCTGCTGGTCCAGGGGCGTGTGTCCCCTGGTCCAGGGTGCTGGAGGAGGAGCTCCTAGCAAGGGGAGAGCAAGCCCCTTGTTTCCTTGGCGCAGACTGGCCTGTGCCCCCAGAGGCCTGCCAGCAGTGAAGACAGTGCAGGCAGCGAAGAGGTGGCAGGAGTCCTGCTTGCAAGTGGGGTCATGACTGTTCTGTGCTCAGGCCCCAGTGGCCACGTGCACACACAGCCTCTGGACCCGCAGCTTCCCAGCAGTGCAAGAGACACACAGGCAACACCCTGGGGCCTGCTCGAATGAACTGTGCTCTGTCGAGGTCCTGCTGGCTGGCAGTGGCCTAGGCCAGCACAGGCCCTAGGGAGGCCTGGCTGAGCCTGGGATGGGTCCCAAACTTGCAGTGCCCAGGGAAAGCCTGGGACTGGAGGCCAGGCTACAGGCTCATTCCAGCTTGAGCCTGGTGCCCAGAGCCTTCAGCTGGGACTTGCAGGGGCAATGCTCAGCACAGTGGCTTTGGCCTGCCATCCACGTGCCTCACTCGGGCCGTCCTGCCTGTCAGACCCACACTCCCTAGAAGTGTGTTCCTGAGGCAGTTGGATAGTTGGGGCAGTGGCGGCTCTCCCAGCATGGGAGCTCTGCCTAGAACAGTGCTCTGCGTCCAAAGAGGATTCCCTGCACCTCAGGCACTGGGGAGAGATTTTGGGCACACAGGAGACCCCTGGCACACGCAGTGTTTCCCACGGAAAGCAGTGTGAGAAGGAGCCACTGCCAGGGAAAGCATGGCACTCTCCCCTAGAAGCCCTCCATGCAACAGGCTGTCATGGACTCGGCTACAGGCCTTTGGGGCTGGAGAGACTGCAGCTCCTCTGGAGGCTCTGGGTCAGTTTGCACTCCCCTGCGAGGAAACGAGGCGTGTGGGATGATTCCCTGCCAAGAATGGCAAGCAGCCTGCTCCTTCCAATGAGACGCACGTGTGGTGTGAGAGGCTTGGCAGCAGAGAAGAAGCAAGAGGGGCAGCCAGAGAGGGGATGTGCATGCAGCTTGAAGGCCCCAGATCTCCTCCATCCCCACCAGGGAATGCCGGCTCTGCCCGCCAGGCCCCATTCACAGGAGGGCACCCAGCTTCAGGATCTGCCCTTTCCCAGCCATGAAACCACACACAGCCCACACGCTGAGCCCTGCCAAGGGGGAACGTTGCTCCCCGCATGGGCCGAATGGCACGACTGGGTTAGGCAGAGAAGGCCCTAGGAGGCCTTCAGGGTGCTGCCACAGCACAGCAGTGCTCAGGCAAAGGCACTCTGCTTTCTGTAGGCTGGACGCACACTGGAGTTTCTGCTTGAGGCAGAGAGAGCTCAGCAGGGCGAGCCATGGCTGAAGGCAAAGCAGAGTGTTCTTTGGTGGAGCGAGGGCACCGTGTGCTGGCTGACAAGCATGGGAGAAGCCTCCCTCCAAATGAGTTCCTGAGGCCATTCCCAAGCAGGAGGCACTCTGGCTGCACAAGCTCGAGAGTCCTGCTTAGGACTTCCCTCTGGCAACAGAGTGGGTGCCAAGGGCGTGTGGGTGGGAAGGGGCTCGGAAGCCACAGGGGAGGCTTTGGGCCCCCAGTGCTCTCCGATGGAAAACGCTGCAGGCCCCAGCATCCATGAACTCCTCCAAGGCTTGGCAGTGGGAAAGCTGTCCACAGCCGAAGGCTCCCTGCCAAGGGCAGCAGGCCTTTCTGCATGGCTCAGCTGCAGCTTCCTTGCAGGCTGCTGGTCCAGGGGCGTGTGTCCCCTGGTCCAGGGTGTTGGAGGAGGAGCTCCTAGCAAGGGGAGAGCAAGCCCCTTGTTTCCTTGGCGTAGACTGGCCTGTGCCCCCAGAGGCCTGCCAGCAGTGAAGACAGTGCAGGCAGCGAAGAGGTGGCAGGAGTCCTGCTTGCAAGTGGGGTCATGACTGTTCTGTGCTCAGGCCCCAGTGGCCACGTGCACACACAGCCTCTGGACCCGCAGCTTCCCAGCAGTGCAAGAGACACACAGGCAACACCCTGGGGCCTGCTCGAATGAACTGTGCTCTGTCGAGGTCCTGCTGGCTGGCAGTGGCCTAGGCCAGCACAGGCCCTAGGGAGGCCTGGCTGAGCCTGGGTTGGGTCCCAAACTTGCAGTGCCCAGGGAAAGCCTGGGACTGGAGGCCAGGCTACAGGCTCATTCCAGCTTGAGCCTGGTGCCCAGAGCCTTCAGCTGGGACTTGCAGGGGCAATGCTCAGCACAGTGGCTTTGGCCTGCCATCCACGTGCCTCACTCGGGCCGTCCTGCCTGTCAGACCCACACTCCCTAGAAGTGTGTTCCTGAGGCAGTTGGATAGTTGGGGCAGTGGCGGCTTTCCCAGCATGGGAGCTCTGCCTAGAACAGTGCTCTGCGTCCAAAGAGGATTCCCTGCACCTCAGGCACTGGGGAGAGATTTTGTGCACACAGGAGACCCCTGGCACACGCAGTGTTTCCCCACGGAAAGCAGTGTGAGAAGGAGCCCCTGCCAGGGAAAGCATGGCACTCTCCCCTAGAAGCCCTCCATGCAACAGGCTGTCATGGACTCGGCTACAGGCCTTTGGGGCTGGAGAGACTGCAGCTCCTCTGGAGGCTCTGGGTCAGTTTGCACTCCCCTGCGAGGAAACGAGGCGTGTGGGATGATTCCCTGCCCAAGAATGGCAAGCAGCCTGCTCCTTCCAATGAGACGCACGTGTGGTGTGAGAGGCTTGGCAGCAGAGAAGAAGCAAGAGGGGCAGCCAGAGAGGGGATGTGCATGCAGCTTGAAGGCCCCAGATCTCCTCCATCCCCACCAGGGAATGCCGGCTCTGCCCTCCAGGCCCCATTCACAGGAGGGCACCCAGCTTCAGGATCTGCCCTTTCCCAGCCATGAAACCTCACACAGCCCACACGCTGAGCCCTGCCAAGGGGGAACGTTGCTCCCCGCATGGGCCGAATGGCACGACTGGGTTAGGGCAGAGAAGGCCCTAGGAGGCCTTCAGGGTGCTGCCCCAGCACAGCAGTGCTCAGGCAAAGGCACTCTGCTTTCTGTAGGCTGGACGCACACTGGAGTTTCTGCTTGAGGCAGAGAGAGCTCAGCAGGGCGAGCCATGGCTGAAGGCAAAGCAGAGTGTTCTTTGGTGGAGCGAGGGCACCGTGTGCTGGCTGACAAGCATGGGAGAAGCCTCCCTCCAAATGAGTTCCTGAGGCCATTCCCAAGCAGGAGGCACTCTGGCTGCACAAGCTAGAGAGTCCTGCTTAGGACTTCCCTCTGGCAACAGAGTGGGTGCCAAGGGCGTGTGGGTGGGAAGGGGCTCGGAAGCCACAGGGGAGGCTTTGGGCACCCAGTGCTCTCCGATGGAAAACGCTGCAGGCCCCAGCACCCATGAACTCCTCCAAGGCTTGGCAGTGGGAAAGCTGTCCACAGCCGAAGGCTCCCTGCCAAGGGCTGCAGGCCTTTCTGCATGGCTCAGCTGCAGCTTCCTTGCAGGCTGCTGGTCCAGGGGCGTGTGTCCCCTGGTCCAGGGTGCTGGAGGAGGAGCTCCTAGCAAGGGGAGAGCAAGCCCCTTGTTTCCTTGGCGCAGACTGGCCTGTGCCCCCAGAGGCCTGCCAGCAGTGAAGACAGTGCAGGCAGCGAAGAGGTGGCAGGAGTCCTGCTTGCAAGTGGGGTCATGACTGTTCTGTGCTCAGGCCCCAGTGGCCACGTGCACACACAGCCTCTGGACCCGCAGCTTCCCAGCAGTGCAAGAGACACACAGGCAACACCCTGGGGCCTGCTCGAATGAACTGTGCTCTGTCGAGGTCCTGCTGGCTGGCAGTGGCCTAGGCCAGCACAGGCCCTAGGGAGGCCTGGCTGAGCCTGGGATGGGTCCCAAACTTGCAGTGCCCAGGGAAAGCCTGGGACTGGAGGCCAGGCTACAGGCTCATTCCAGCTTGAGCCTGGTGCCCAGAGCCTTCAGCTGGGACTTGCAGGGGCAATGCTCAGCACAGTGGCTTTGGCCTGCCATCCACGTGCCTCACTCGGGCCGTCCTGCCTGTCAGACCCACACTCCCTAGAAGTGTGTTCCTGAGGCAGTTGGATAGTTGGGGCAGTGGCGGCTCTCCCAGCATGGGAGCTCTGCCTAGAACAGTGCTCTGCGTCCAAAGAGGATTCCCTGCACCTCAGGCACTGGGGAGAGATTTTGGGCACACAGGAGACCCCTGGCACACGCAGTGTTTCCCCACGGAAAGCAGTGTGAGAAGGAGCCACTGCCAGGGAAAGCATGGCACTCTCCCCTAGAAGCCCTCCATGCAACAGGCTGTCATGGACTCGGCTACAGGCCTTTGGGGCTGGAGAGACTGCAGCTCCTCTGGAGGCTCTGGGTCAGTTTGCACTCCCCTGCGAGGAAACGAGGCGTGTGGGATGATTCCCTGCCCAAGAATGGCAAGCAGCCTGCTCCTTCCAATGAGACGCACGTGTGGTGTGAGAGGCTTGGCAGCAGAGAAGAAGCAAGAGGGGCAGCCAGAGAGGGGATGTGCATGCAGCTTGAAGGCCCCAGATCTCCTCCATCCCCACCAGGGAATGCCGGCTCTGCCCGCCAGGCCCCATTCACAGGAGGGCACCCAGCTTCAGGATCTGCCCTTTCCCAGCCATGAAACCACACACAGCCCACACGCTGAGCCCTGCCAAGGGGGAACGTTGCTCCCCGCATGGGCCGAATGGCACGACTGGGTTAGGGCAGAGAAGGCCCTAGGAGCCCTTCAGGGTGCTGCCCCAGCACAGCAGTGCTCAGGCAAAGGCACTCTGCTTTCTGCAGGCTGGACGCACCCTGGAGTTTCTGCTTGAGGCAGAGAGAGCTCAGCAGGGCGAGCCATGGCTGAAGGCAAAGCAGAGTGTTCTTTGGTGGAGCAAGGGCACCGTGTGCTGGCTGACAAGCATGGGAGAAGCCTCCCTCCAAATGAGTTCCTGAGGCCATTCCCAAGCAGGAGGCACTCTGGCTGCACAAGCTAGAGAGTCCTGCTTAGGACTTCCCTCTGGCAACAGAGTGGGTGCCAAGGGCGTGTGGGTGGGAAGGGGCTCGGAAGCCACAGGGGAGGCTTTGGGCCCCCAGTGCTCTCCGATGGAAAACGCTGCAGGCCCCAGCACCCATGAACTCCTCCAAGGCTTGGCAGTGGGAAAGCTGTCCACAGCCGAAGGCTCCCTGCCAAGGGCTGCAGGCCTTTCTGCCTGGCTCAGCTGCAGCTTCCTTGCAGGCTGCTGGTCCAGGGGCGTGTGTCCCCTGGTCCAGGGTGCTGGAGGAGGAGCTCCTAGCAAGGGGAGAGCAAGCCCCTTGTTTCCTTGGCGCAGACTGGCCTGTGCCCCCAGAGGCCTGCCAGCAGTGAAGACAGTGCAGGCAGCGAAGAGGTGGCAGGAGTCCTGCTTGCAAGTGGGGTCATGACTGTTCTGTGCTCAGGCCCCAGTGGCCACGTGCACACACAGCCTCTGGACCCGCAGCTTCCCAGCAGTGCAAGAGACACACAGGCAACACCCTGGGGCCTGCTCGAATGAACTGTGCTCTGTCGAGGTCCTGCTGGCTGGCAGTGGCCTAGGCCAGCACAGGCCCTAGGGAGGCCTGGCTGAGCCTGGGATGGGTCCCAAACTTGCAGTGCCCAGGGAAAGCCTGGGACTGGAGGCCAGGCTACAGGCTCATTCCAGCTTGAGCCTGGTGCCCAGAGCCTTCAGCTGGGACTTGCAGGGGCAATGCTCAGCACAGTGGCTTTGGCCTGCCATCCACGTGCCTCACTCGGGCCGTCCTGCCTGTCAGACCCACACTCCCTAGAAGTGTGTTCCTGAGGCAGTTGGATAGTTGGGGCAGTGGCGGCTCTCCCAGCATGGGAGCTCTGCCTAGAACAGTGCTCTGCGTCCAAAGAGGATTCCCTGCACCTCAGGCACTGGGGAGAGATTTTGGGCACACAGGAGACCCCTGGCACACGCAGTGTTTCCCCACGGAAAGCAGTGTGAGAAGGAGCCCCTGCCAGGGAAAGCATGGCACTCTCCCCTAGAAGCCCTCCATGCAACAGGCTGTCATGGACTCGGCTACAGGCCTTTGGGGCTGGAGAGACTGCAGCTCCTCTGGAGGCTCTGGGTCAGTTTGCACTCCCCTGCGAGGAAACGAGGCGTGTGGGATGATTCCCTGCCCAAGAATGGCAAGCAGCCTGCTCCTTCCAATGAGACGCACGTGTGGTGTGAGAGGCTTGGCAGCAGAGAAGAAGCAAGAGGGGCAGCCAGAGAGGGGATGTGCATGCAGCTTGAAGGCCCCAGATCTCCTCCATCCCCACCAGGGAATGCCGGCTCTGCCCGCCAGGCCCCATTCACAGGAGGGCACCCAGCTTCAGGATCTGCCCTTTCCCAGCCATGAAACCTCACACAGCCCACACGCTGAGCCCTGCCAAGGGGGAACGTTGCTCCCCGCATGGGCCGAATGGCACGACTGGGTTAGGGCAGAGAAGGCCCTAGGAGGCCTTCAGGGTGCTGCCCCAGCACAGCAGTGCTCAGGCAAAGGCACTCTGCTTTCTGTAGGCTGGACGCACACTGGAGTTTCTGCTTGAGGCAGAGAGAGCTCAGCAGGGCGAGCCATGGCTGAAGGCAAAGCAGAGTGTTCTTTGGTGGAGCGAGGGCACCGTGTGCTGGCTGACAAGCATGGGAGAAGCCTCCCTCCAAATGAGTTCCTGAGGCCATTCCCAAGCAGGAGGCACTCTGGCTGCACAAGCTAGAGAGTCCTGCTTAGGACTTCCCTCTGGCAACAGAGTGGGTGCCAAGGGCGTGTGGGTGGGAAGGGGCTCGGAAGCCACAGGGGAGGCTTTGGGCACCCAGTGCTCTCCGATGGAAAACGCTGCAGGCCCCAGCACCCATGAACTCCTCCAAGGCTTGGCAGTGGGAAAGCTGTCCACAGCCGAAGGCTCCCTGCCAAGGGCTGCAGGCCTTTCTGCATGGCTCAGCTGCAGCTTCCTTGCAGGCTGCTGGTCCAGGGGCGTGTGTCCCCTGGTCCAGGGTGCTGGAGGAGGAGCTCCTAGCAAGGGGAGAGCAAGCCCCTTGTTTCCTTGGCGCAGACTGGCCTGTGCCCCCAGAGGCCTGCCAGCAGTGAAGACAGTGCAGGCAGCGAAGAGGTGGCAGGAGTCCTGCTTGCAAGTGGGGTCATGACTGTTCTGTGCTCAGGCCCCAGTGGCCACGTGCACACACAGCCTCTGGACCCGCAGCTTCCCAGCAGTGCAAGAGACACACAGGCAACACCCTGGGGCCTGCTCGAATGAACTGTGCTCTGTCGAGGTCCTGCTGGCTGGCAGTGGCCTAGGCCAGCACAGGCCCTAGGGAGGCCTGGCTGAGCCTGGGATGGGTCCCAAACTTGCAGTGCCCAGGGAAAGCCTGGGACTGGAGGCCAGGCTACAGGCTCATTCCAGCTTGAGCCTGGTGCCCAGAGCCTTCAGCTGGGACTTGCAGGGGCAATGCTCAGCACAGTGGCTTTGGCCTGCCATCCACGTGCCTCACTCGGGCCGTCCTGCCTGTCAGACCCACACTCCCTAGAAGTGTGTTCCTGAGGCAGTTGGATAGTTGGGGCAGTGGCGGCTCTCCCAGCATGGGAGCTCTGCCTAGAACAGTGCTCTGCGTCCAAAGAGGATTCCCTGCACCTCAGGCACTGGGGAGAGATTTTGGGCACACAGGAGACCCCTGGCACACGCAGTGTTTCCCCACGGAAAGCAGTGTGAGAAGGAGCCACTGCCAGGGAAAGCATGGCACTCTCCCCTAGAAGCCCTCCATGCAACAGGCTGTCATGGACTCGGCTACAGGCCTTTGGGGCTGGAGAGACTGCAGCTCCTCTGGAGGCTCTGGGTCAGTTTGCACTCCCCTGCGAGGAAACGAGGCGTGTGGGATGATTCCCTGCCCAAGAATGGCAAGCAGCCTGCTCCTTCCAATGAGACGCACGTGTGGTGTGAGAGGCTTGGCAGCAGAGAAGAAGCAAGAGGGGCAGCCAGAGAGGGGATGTGCATGCAGCTTGAAGGCCCCAGATCTCCTCCATCCCCACCAGGGAATGCCGGCTCTGCCCGCCAGGCCCCATTCACAGGAGGGCACCCAGCTTCAGGATCTGCCCTTTCCCAGCCATGAAACCACACACAGCCCACACGCTGAGCCCTGCCAAGGGGGAACGTTGCTCCCCGCATGGGCCGAATGGCACGACTGGGTTAGGGCAGAGAAGGCCCTAGGAGCCCTTCAGGGTGCTGCCCCAGCACAGCAGTGCTCAGGCAAAGGCACTCTGCTTTCTGCAGGCTGGACGCACCCTGGAGTTTCTGCTTGAGGCAGAGAGAGCTCAGCAGGGCGAGCCATGGCTGAAGGCAAAGCAGAGTGTTCTTTGGTGGAGCAAGGGCACCGTGTGCTGGCTGACAAGCATGGGAGAAGCCTCCCTCCAAATGAGTTCCTGAGGCCATTCCCAAGCAGGAGGCACTCTGGCTGCACAAGCTAGAGAGTCCTGCTTAGGACTTCCCTCTGGCAACAGAGTGGGTGCCAAGGGCGTGTGGGTGGGAAGGGGCTCGGAAGCCACAGGGGAGGCTTTGGGCCCCCAGTGCTCTCCGATGGAAAACGCTGCAGGCCCCAGCACCCATGAACTCCTCCAAGGCTTGGCAGTGGGAAAGCTGTCCACAGCCGAAGGCTCCCTGCCAAGGGCTGCAGGCCTTTCTGCCTGGCTCAGCTGCAGCTTCCTTGCAGGCTGCTGGTCCAGGGGCGTGTGTCCCCTGGTCCAGGGTGCTGGAGGAGGAGCTCCTAGCAAGGGGAGAGCAAGCCCCTTGTTTCCTTGGCGCAGACTGGCCTGTGCCCCCAGAGGCCTGCCAGCAGTGAAGACAGTGCAGGCAGCGAAGAGGTGGCAGGAGTCCTGCTTGCAAGTGGGGTCATGACTGTTCTGTGCTCAGGCCCCAGTGGCCACGTGCACACACAGCCTCTGGACCCGCAGCTTCCCAGCAGTGCAAGAGACACACAGGCAACACCCTGGGGCCTGCTCGAATGAACTGTGCTCTGTCGAGGTCCTGCTGGCTGGCAGTGGCCTAGGCCAGCACAGGCCCTAGGGAGGCCTGGCTGAGCCTGGGATGGGTCCCAAACTTGCAGTGCCCAGGGAAAGCCTGGGACTGGAGGCCAGGCTACAGGCTCATTCCAGCTTGAGCCTGGTGCCCAGAGCCTTCAGCTGGGACTTGCAGGGGCAATGCTCAGCACAGTGGCTTTGGCCTGCCATCCACGTGCCTCACTCGGGCCGTCCTGCCTGTCAGACCCACACTCCCTAGAAGTGTGTTCCTGAGGCAGTTGGATAGTTGGGGCAGTGGCGGCTCTCCCAGCATGGGAGCTCTGCCTAGAACAGTGCTCTGCGTCCAAAGAGGATTCCCTGCACCTCAGGCACTGGGGAGAGATTTTGGGCACACAGGAGACCCCTGGCACACGCAGTGTTTCCCCACGGAAAGCAGTGTGAGAAGGAGCCCCTGCCAGGGAAAGCATGGCACTCTCCCCTAGAAGCCCTCCATGCAACAGGCTGTCATGGACTCGGCTACAGGCCTTTGGGGCTGGAGAGACTGCAGCTCCTCTGGAGGCTCTGGGTCAGTTTGCACTCCCCTGCGAGGAAACGAGGCGTGTGGGATGATTCCCTGCCCAAGAATGGCAAGCAGCCTGCTCCTTCCAATGAGACGCACGTGTGGTGTGAGAGGCTTGGCAGCAGAGAAGAAGCAAGAGGGGCAGCCAGAGAGGGGATGTGCATGCAGCTTGAAGGCCCCAGATCTCCTCCATCCCCACCAGGGAATGCCGGCTCTGCCCGCCAGGCCCCATTCACAGGAGGGCACCCAGCTTCAGGATCTGCCCTTTCCCAGCCATGAAACCACACACAGCCCACACGCTGAGCCCTGCCAAGGGGGAACGTTGCTCCCCGCATGGGCCGAATGGCACGACTGGGTTAGGGCAGAGAAGGCCCTAGGAGCCCTTCAGGGTGCTGCCCCAGCACAGCAGTGCTCAGGCAAAGGCACTCTGCTTTCTGCAGGCTGGACGCACACTGGAGTTTCTGCTTGAGGCAGAGAGAGCTCAGCAGGGCGAGCCATGGCTGAAGGCAAAGCAGAGTGTTCTTTGGTGGAGCAAGGGCACCGTGTGCTGGCTGACAAGCATGGGAGAAGCCTCCCTCCAAATGAGTTCCTGAGGCCATTCCCAAGCAGGAGGCACTCTGGCTGCACAAGCTAGAGAGTCCTGCTTAGGACTTCCCTCTGGCAACAGAGTGGGTGCCAAGGGCGTGTGGGTGGGAAGGGGCTCGGAAGCCACAGGGGAGGCTTTGGGCCCCCAGTGCTCTCCGATGGAAAACGCTGCAGGCCCCAGCACCCATGAACTCCTCCAAGGCTTGGCAGTGGGAAAGCTGTCCACAGCCGAAGGCTCCCTGCCAAGGGCTGCAGGCCTTTCTGCATGGCTCAGCTGCAGCTTCCTTGCAGGCTGCTGGTCCAGGGGCGTGTGTCCCCTGGTCCAGGGTGCTGGAGGAGGAGCTCCTAGCAAGGGGAGAGCAAGCCCCTTGTTTCCTTGGCGTAGACTGGCCTGTGCCCCCAGAGGCCTGCCAGCAGTGAAGACAGTGCAGGCAGCGAAGAGGTGGCAGGAGTCCTGCTTGCAAGTGGGGTCATGACTGTTCTGTGCTCAGGCCCCAGTGGCCACGTGCACACACAGCCTCTGGACCCGCAGCTTCCCAGCAGTGCAAGAGACACACAGGCAACACCCTGGGGCCTGCTCGAATGAACTGTGCTCTGTCGAGGTCCTGCTGGCTGGCAGTGGCCTAGGCCAGCACAGGCCCTAGGGAGGCCTGGCTGAGCCTGGGTTGGGTCCCAAACTTGCAGTGCCCAGGGAAAGCCTGGGACTGGAGGCCAGGCTACAGGTTCATTCCAGCTTGAGCCTGGTGCCCAGAGCCTTCAGCTGGGACTTGCAGGGGCAATGCTCAGCACAGTGGCTTTGGCCTGCCATCCACGTGCCTCACTCAGGCCGTCCTGCCTGTCAGACCCACACTCCCTAGAAGTGTGTTCCTGAGGCAGTTGGATAGTTGGGGCAGTGGCGGCTTTCCCAGCATGGGAGCTCTGCCTAGAACAGTGCTCTGCGTCCAAAGAGGATTCCCTGCACCTCAGGCACTGGGGAGAGATTTTGTGCACACAGGAGACCCCTGGCACACGCAGTGTTTCCCCACGGAAAGCAGTGTGAGAAGGAGCCCCTGCCAGGGAAAGCATGGCACTCTCCCCTAGAAGCCCTCCATGCAACAGGCTGTCATGGACTCGGCTACAGGCCTTTGGGGCTGGAGAGACTGCAGCTCCTCAGGGGGCTCTGGGTCAGTTTGCACTCCCCTGCGAGGAAACGAGGCGTGTGGGATGATTCCCTGCCCAAGAATGGCAAGCAGCCTGCTCCTTCCAATGAGACGCACGTGTGGTGTGAGAGGCTTGGCAGCAGAGAAGAAGCAAGAGGGGCAGCCAGAGAGGGGATGTGCATGCAGCTTGAAGGCCCCAGATCTCCTCCATCCCCACCAGGGAATGCCGGCTCTGCCCTCCAGGCTCCATTCACAGGAGGGCACCCAGCTTCAGGATCTGCCCTTTCCCAGCCATGAAACCACACACAGCCCACACGCTGAGCCCTGCCAAGGGGGAACGTTGCTCCCCGCATGGGCCGAATGGCACGACTGGGTTAGGGCAGAGAAGGCCCTAGGAGGCCTTCAGGGTGCTGCCACAGCACAGCAGTGCTCAGGCAAAGGCACTCTGCTTTCTGTAGGCTGGACGCACACTGGAGTTTCTGCTTGAGGCAGAGAGAGCTCAGCAGGGCGAGCCATGGCTGAAGGCAAAGCAGAGTGTTCTTTGGTGGAGCGAGGGCACCGTGTGCTGGCTGACAAGCATGGGAGAAGCCTCCCTCCAAATGAGTTCCTGAGGCCATTCCCAAGCAGGAGGCACTCTGGCTGCACAAGCTAGAGAGTCCTGCTTAGGACTTCCCTCTGGCAACAGAGTGGGTGCCAAGGGCGTGTGGGTGGGAAGGGGCTCGGAAGCCACAGGGGAGGCTTTGGGCCCCCAGTGCTCTCCGATGGAAAACGCTGCAGGCCCCAGCATCCATGAACTCCTCCAAGGCTTGGCAGTGGGAAAGCTGTCCACAGCCGAAGGCTCCCTGCCAAGGGCTGCAGGCCTTTCTGCATGGCTCAGCTGCAGCTTCCTTGCAGGCTGCTGGTCAGGGGCGTGTGTCCCCTGGTCCAGGGTGCTGGAGGAGGAGCTCCTAGCAAGGGGAGAGCAAGCCCCTTGTTTCCTTGGCGTAGACTGGCCTGTGCCCCAGAGGCCTGCCAGCAGTGAAGACAGTGCAGGCAGCGAAGAGGTGGCAGGAGTCCTGCTTGCAAGTGGGGTCATGACTGTTCTGTGCTCAGGCCCCAGTGGCCACGTGCACACACAGCCTCTGGACCCGCAGCTTCCCAGCAGTGCAAGAGACACACAGGCAACACCCTGGGGCCTGCTCGAATGAACTGTGCTCTGTCGAGGTCCTGCTGGCTGGCAGTGGCCTAGGCCAGCACAGGCCCTAGGGAGGCCTGGCTGAGCCTGGGATGGGTCCCAAACTTGCAGTGCCCAGGGAAAGCCTGGGACTGGAGGCCAGGCTACAGGCTCATTCCAGCTTGAGCCTGGTGCCCAGAGCCTTCAGCTGGGACTTGCAGGGGCAATGCTCAGCACAGTGGCTTTGGCCTGCCATCCACGTGCCTCACTCGGGCCGTCCTGCCTGTCAGACCCACACTCCCTAGAAGTGTGTTCCTGAGGCAGTTGGATAGTTGGGGCAGTGGCGGCTCTCCCAGCATGGGAGCTCTGCCTAGAACAGTGCTCTGCGTCCAAAGAGGATTCCCTGCACCTCAGGCACTGGGGAGAGATTTTGTGCACACAGGAGACCCCTGGCACACGCAGGGTTTCCCCACGGAAAGCAGTGTGAGAAGGAGCCCCTGCCAGGGAAAGCATGGCACTCTCCCCTAGAAGCCCTCCATGCAACAGGCTGTCATGGACTCGGCTACAGGCCTTTGGGGCTGGAGAGACTGCAGCTCCTCAGGGGGCTCTGGGTCAGTTTGCACTCCCCTGCGAGGAAACGAGGCGTGTGGGATGATTCCCTGCCCAAGAATGGCAAGCAGCCTGCTCCTTCCAATGAGACGCACGTGTGGTGTGAGAGGCTTGGCAGCAGAGAAGAAGCAAGAGGGGCAGCCAGAGAGGGGATGTGCATGCAGCTTGAAGGCCCCAGATCTCCTCCATCCCCACCAGGGAATGCCGGCTCTGCCCGCCAGGCCCCATTCACAGGAGGGCACCCAGCTTCAGGATCTGCCCTTTCCCAGCCATGAAACCACACACAGCCCACACGCTGAGCCCTGCCAAGGGGGAACGTTGCTCCCCGCATGGGCCGAATGGCACGACTGGGTTAGGGCAGAGAAGGCCCTAGGAGGCCTTCAGGGTGCTGCCACAGCACAGCAGTGCTCAGGCAAAGGCACTCTGCTTTCTGTAGGCTGGACGCACACTGGAGTTTCTGCTTGAGGCAGAGAGAGCTCAGCAGGGCGAGCCATGGCTGAAGGCAAAGCAGAGTGTTCTTTGGTGGAGCGAGGGCACCGTGTGCTGGCTGACATGCATGGGAGAAGTCTCCCTCCAAATGAGTTCCTGAGGCCATTCCCAAGCAGGAGGCACTCTGGCTGCACAAGCTAGAGAGTCCTGCTTAGGACTTCCCTCTGGCAACAGAGTGGGTGCCAAGGGCGTGTGGGTGGGAAGGGGCTCGGAAGCCACAGGGGAGGCTTTGGGCCCCCAGTGCTCTCCGATGGAAAACGCTGCAGGCCCCAGCATCCATGAACTCCTCCAAGGCTTGGCAGTGGGAAAGCTGTCCACAGCCGAAGGCTCCCTGCCAAGGGCTGCAGGCCTTTCTGCATGGCTCAGCTGCAGCTTCCTTGCAGGCTGCTGGTCCAGGGGCGTGTGTCCCCTGGTCCAGGGTGCTGGAGGAGGAGCTCCTAGCAAGGGGAGAGCAAGCCCCTTGTTTCCTTGGCGTAGACTGGCCTGTGCCCCCAGAGGCCTGCCAGCAGTGAAGACAGTGCAGGCAGCGAAGAGGTGGCAGGAGTCCTGCTTGCAAGTGGGGTCATGACTGTTCTGTGCTCAGGCCCCAGTGGCCACGTGCACACACAGCCTCTGGACCCGCAGCTTCCCAGCAGTGCAAGAGACACACAGGCAACACCCTGGGGCCTGCTCGAATGAACTGTGCTCTGTCGAGGTCCTGCTGGCTGGCAGTGGCCTAGGCCAGCACAGGCCCTAGGGAGGCCTGGCTGAGCCTGGGATGGGTCCCAAACTTGCAGTGCCCAGGGAAAGCCTGGGACTGGAGGCCAGGCTACAGGCTCATTCCAGCTTGAGCCTGGTGCCCAGAGCCTTCAGCTGGGACTTGCAGGGGCAATGCTCAGCACAGTGGCTTTGGCCTGCCATAAACGTGCCTCACTCGGGCCGTCCTGCCTGTCAGACCCACACTCCCTAGAAGTGTGTTCCTGAGGCAGTTGGATAGTTGGGGCAGTGGCGGCTCTCCCAGCATGGGAGCTCTGCCTAGAACAGTGCTCTGCGTCCAAAGAGGATTCCCTGCACCTCAGGCACTGGGGAGAGATTTTGTGCACACAGGAGACCCCTGGCACACGCAGTGTTTCCCCACGGAAAGCAGTGTGAGAAGGAGCCCCTGCCAGGGAAAGCATGGCACTCTCCCCTAGAAGCCCTCCATGCAACAGGCTGTCATGGACTCGGCTACAGGCCTTTGGGGCTGGAGAGACTGCAGCTCCTCAGGGGGCTCTGGGTCAGTTTGCACTGCCCTGCGAGGAAACGAGGCGTGTGGGATGATTCCCTGCCCAAGAATGGCAAGCAGCCTGCTCCTTCCAATGAGACGCACGTGTGGTGTGAGAGGCTTGGCAGCAGAGAAGAAGCAAGAGGGGCAGCCAGAGAGGGGATGTGCATGCAGCTTGAAGGCCCCAGATCTCCTCCATCCCCACCAGGGAATGCCGGCTCTGCCCGCCAGGCCCCATTCACAGGAGGGCACCCAGCTTCAGGATCTGCCCTTTCCCAGCCATGAAACCACACACAGCCCACACGCTGAGCCCTGCCAAGGGGGAACGCTGCTCCCCGCATGGGCCGAATGGCACGACTGGGTTAGGGCAGAGAAGGCCCTAGGAGGCCTTCAGGGTGCTGCCACAGCACAGCAGTGCTCAGGCAAAGGCACTCTGCTTTCTGTAGGCTGGACGCACACTGGAGTTTCTGCTTGAGGCAGAGAGAGCTCAGCAGGGCGAGCCATGGCTGAAGGCAAAGCAGAGTGTTCTTTGGTGGAGCGAGGGCACCGTGTGCTGGCTGACAAGCATGGGAGAAGCCTCCCTCCAAATGAGTTCCTGAGGCCATTCCCAAGCAGGAGGCACTCTGGCTGCACAAGCTAGAGAGTCCTGCTTAGGACTTCCCTCTGGCAACAGAGTGGGTGCCAAGGGCGTGTGGGTGGGAAGGGGCTCGGAAGCCACAGGGGAGGCTTTGGGCACCCAGTGCTCTCCAATGGAAAACGCTGCAGGCCCCAGCACCCATGAACTCCTCCAAGGCTTGGCAGTGGGAAAGCTGTCCACAGCCGAAGGCTCCCTGCCAAGGGCTGCAGGCCTTTCTGCATGGCTCAGCTGCAGCTTCCTTGCAGGCTGCTGGTCCAGGGGCGTGTGTCCCCTGGTCCAGGGTGCTGGAGGAGGAGCTCCTAGCAAGGGGAGAGCAAGCCCCTTGTTTCCTTGGCGTAGACTGGCCTGTGCCCCCAGAGGCCTGCCAGCAGTGAAGACAGTGCAGGCAGCGAAGAGGTGGCAGGAGTCCTGCTTGCAAGTGGGGTCATGACTGTTCTGTGCTCAGGCCCCAGTGGCCACGTGCACACACAGCCTCTGGACCCGCAGCTTCCCAGCAGTGCAAGAGACACACAGGCAACACCCTGGGGCCTGCTCGAATGAACTGTGCTCTGTCGAGGTCCTGCTGGCTGGCAGTGGCCTAGGCCAGCACAGGCCCTAGGGAGGCCTGGCTGAGCCTGGGATGGGTCCCAAACTTGCAGTGCCCAGGGAAAGCCTGGGACTGGAGGCCAGGCTACAGGCTCATTCCAGCTTGAGCCTGGTGCCCAGAGCCTTCAGCTGGGACTTGCAGGGGCAATGCTCAGCACAGTGTCTTTGGCCTGCCATAAACGTGCCTCACTCGGGCCGTCCTGCCTGTCAGACCCACACTCCCTAGAAGTGTGTTCCTGAGGCAGTTGGATAGTTGGGGCAGTGGCGGCTCTCCCAGCATGGGAGCTCTGCCTAGAACAGTGCTCTGCGTCCAAAGAGGATTCCCTGCACCTCAGGCACTGGGGAGAGATTTTGTGCACACAGGAGACCCCTGGCACACGCAGGGTTTCCCCACGGAAAGCAGTGTGAGAAGGAGCCCCTGCCAGGGAAAGCATGGCACTCTCCCCTAGAAGCCCTCCATGCAACAGGCTGTCATGGACTCGGCTACAGGCCTTTGGGGCTGGAGAGACTGCAGCTCCTCAGGGGGCTCTGGGTCAGTTTGCACTCCCCTGCGAGGAAACGAGGCGTGTGGGATGATTCCCTGCCCAAGAATGGCAAGCAGCCTGCTCCTTCCAATGAGACGCATGTGTGGTGTGAGAGGCTTGGCAGCAGAGAAGAAGCAAGAGGGGCAGCCAGAGAGGGGATGTGCATGCAGCTTGAAGGCCCCAGATCTCCTCCATCCCCACCAGGGAATGCCGGCTCTGCCCGCCAGGCCCCATTCACAGGAGGGCAGCCAGCTTCAGGATCTGCCCTTTCCCAGCCATGAAACCACACACAGCCCACACGCTGAGCCCTGCCAAGGGGGAACGTTGCTCCCCGCATGGGCCGAATGGCACGACTGGGTTAGGGCAGAGAAGGCCCTAGGAGGCCTTCAGGGTGCTGCCACAGCACAGCAGTGCTCAGGCAAAGGCACTCTGCTTTCTGTAGGCTGGACGCACCCTGGAGTTTCTGCTTGAGGCAGAGAGAGCTCAGCAGGGCGAGCCATGGCTGAAGGCAAAGCAGAGTGTTCTTTGGTGGAGCGAGGGCACCGTGTGCTGGCTGACAAGCATGGGAGAAGCCTCCCTCCAAATGAGTTCCTGAGGCCATTCCCAAGCAGGAGGCACTCTGGCTGCACAAGCTAGAGAGTCCTGCTTAGGACTTCCCTCTGGCAACAGAGTGGGTGCCAAGGGCGTGTGGGTGGGAAGGGGCTCGGAAGCCACAGGGGAGGCTTTGGGCCCCCAGTGCTCTCCGATGGAAAACGCTGCAGGCCCCAGCATCCATGAACTCCTCCAAGGCTTGGCAGTGGGAAAGCTGTCCACAGCCGAAGGCTCCCTGCCAAGGGCTGCAGGCCTTTCTGCATGGCTCAGCTGCAGCTTCCTTGCAGGCTGCTGGTCCAGGGGCGTGTGTCCCCTGGTCCAGGGTGCTGGAGGAGGAGCTCCTAGCAAGGGGAGAGCAAGCCCCTTGTTTCCTTGGCGTAGACTGGCCTGTGCCCCCAGAGGCCTGCCAGCAGTGAAGACAGTGCAGGCAGCGAAGAGGTGGCAGGAGTCCTGCTTGCAAGTGGGGTCATGACTGTTCTGTGCTCAGGCCCCAGTGGCCACGTGCACACACAGCCTCTGGACCCGCAGCTTCCCAGCAGTTCAAGAGACACACAGGCAACACCCTGGGGCCTGCTCGAATGAACTGTGCTCTGTCGAGGTCCTGCTGGCTGGCAGTGGCCTAGGCCAGCACAGGCCCTAGGGAGGCCTGGCTGAGCCTGGGATGGGTCCCAAACTAGCAGTGCCCAGGGAAAGCCTGGGACTGGAGGCCAGGCTACAGGCTCATTCCAGCTTGAGCCTGGTGCCCAGAGCCTTCAGCTGGGACTTGCAGGGGCAATGCTCAGCACAGTGGCTTTGGCCTGCCATCCACGTGCCTCACTCGGGCCGTCCTGCCTGTCAGACCCACACTCCCTAGAAGTGTGTTCCTGAGGCAGTTGGATAGTTGGGGCAGTGGCGGCTCTCCCAGCATGGGAGCTCTGCCTAGAACAGTGCTCTGCGTCCAAAGAGGATTCCCTGCACCTCAGGCACTGGGGAGAGATTTTGTGCACACAGGAGACCCCTGGCACATGCAGTGTTTCCCCATGGAAAGCAGTGTGAGAAGGAGCCCCTGCCAGGGAAAGCATGGCACTCTCCCCTAGAAGCCCTCCATGCAACAGGCTGTCATGGACTCGGCTACAGGCCTTTGGGGCTGGAGAGACTGCAGCACCTCTGGAGGCTCTGGGTCAGTTTGCACTCCCCTGCGAGGAAACGAGGCGTGTGGGATGATTCCCTGCCCAAGAATGGCAAGCAGCCTGCTCCTTCCAATGAGACGCACGTGTGGTGTGAGAGGCTTGGCAGCAGAGAAGAAGCAAGAGGGGCAGCCAGAGAGGGGATGTGCATGCAGCTTGAAGGCCCCAGATCTCCTCCATCCCCACCAGGGAATGCCGGCTCTGCCCGCCAGGCCCCATTCACAGGAGGGCACCCAGCTTCAGGATCTGCCCTTTCCCAGCCATGAAACCACACACAGCCCACACGCTGAGCCCTGCCAAGGGGGAACGTTGCTCCCCGCATGGGCCGAATGGCACGACTGGGTTAGGGCAGAGAAGGCCCTAGGAGGCCTTCAGGGTGCTGCCACAGCACAGCAGTGCTCAGGCAAAGGCACTCTGCTTTCTGTAGGCTGGACGCACACTGGAGTTTCTGCTTGAGGCAGAGAGAGCTCAGCAGGGCGAGCCATGGCTGAAGGCAAAGCAGAGTGTTCTTTGGTGGAGCGAGGGCACCGTGTGCTGGCTGACAAGCATGGGAGAAGCCTCCCTCCAAATGAGTTCCTGAGGCCATTCCCAAGCAGGAGGCACTCTGGCTGCACAAGCTAGAGAGTCCTGCTTAGGACTTCCCTCTGGCAACAGAGTGGGTGCCAAGGGCGTGTGGGTGGGAAGGGGCTCGGAAGCCACAGGGGAGGCTTTGGGCACCCAGTGCTCTCCGATGGAAAACGCTGCAGGCCCCAGCATCCATGAACTCCTCCAAGGCTTGGCAGTGGGAAAGCTGTCCACAGCCGAAGGCTCCCTGCCAAGGGCTGCAGACCTTTTGCATGGCTCAGCTTCAGCTTCCTTGCAGGCTGCTGGTCCAGGGGCGTGTGTCCCCTGGTCCAGGGTGCTGGAGGAGGAGCTCCTAGCAAGGGGAGAGCAAGCCCCTTGTTTCCTTGGCGCAGACTGGCCTGTGCCCCCAGAGGCCTGCCAGCAGTGAAGACAGTGCAGGCAGCGAAGAGGTGGCAGGAGTCCTGCTTGCAAGTGGGGTCATGACTGTTCTGTGCTCAGGCCCCAGTGGCCACGTGCACACACAGCCTCTGGACCCGCAGCTTCCCAGCAGTGCAAGAGACACACAGGCAACACCCTGGGGCCTGCTCGAATGAACTGTGCTCTGTCGAGGTCCTGCTGGCTGGCAGTGGCCTAGGCCAGCACAGGCCCTAGGGAGGCCTGGCTGAGCCTGGGATGGGTCCCAAACTTGCAGTGCCCAGGGAAAGCCTGGGACTGGAGGCCAGGCTCCAGGCTCATTCCAGCTTGAGCCTGGTGCCCAGAGCCTTCAGCTGGGACTTGCAGGGGCAATGCTCAGCACAGTGGCTTTGGCCTGCCATCCACGTGCCTCACTCGGGCCGTCCTGCCTGTCAGACCCACACTCCCTAGAAGTGTGTTCCTGAGGCAGTTGGATAGTTGGGGCAGTGGCGGCTCTCCCAGCATGGGAGCTCTGCCTAGAACAGTGCTCTGCGTCCAAAGAGGATTCCCTGCACCTCAGGCACTGGGGAGAGATTTTGTGCCCACAGGAGACCCCTGGCACACGCAGGGTTTCCCCACGGAAAGCAGTGTGAGAAGGAGCCACTGCCAGGGAAAGCATGGCACTCTCCCCTAGAAGCCCTCCATGCAACAGGCTGTCATGGACTCGGCTACAGGCCTTTGGGGCTGGAGAGACTGCAGCTCCTCAGGGGGCTCTGGGTCAGTTTGCACTCCCCTGCGAGGAAACGAGGCGTGTGGGATGATTCCCTGCCCAAGAATGGCAAGCAGCCTGCTCCTTCCAATGAGACGCACGTGTGGTGTGAGAGGCTTGGCAGCAGAGAAGAAGCAAGAGGGGCAGCCAGAGAGGGGATGTGCATGCAGCTTGAAGGCCCCAGATCTCCTCCATCCCCACCAGGGAATGCCGGCTCTGCCTGCCAGGCCCCATTCACAGGAGGGCACCCAGCTTCAGGATCTGCCCTTTCCCAGCCATGAAACCACACACAGCCCACACGCTGAGCCCTGCCAAGGGGGAACGTTGCTCCCCGCATGGGCCGAATGGCACGACTGGGTTAGGGCAGAGAAGGCCCTAGGAGGCCTTCAGGGTGCTGCCACAGCACAGCAGTGCTCAGGCAAAGGCACTCTGCTTTCTGTAGGCTGGACGCACACTGGAGTTTCTGCTTGAGGCAGAGAGAGCTCAGCAGGGCGAGCCATGGCTGAAGGCAAAGCAGAGTGTTCTTTGGTGGAGCGAGGGCACCGTGTGCTGGCTGACAAGCATGGGAGAAGCCTCCCTCCAAATGAGTTCCTGAGGCCATTCCCAAGCAGGAGGCACTCTGGCTGCACAAGCTAGAGAGTCCTGCTTAGGACTTCCCTCTGGCAACAGAGTGGGTGCCAAGGGCGTGTGGGTGGGAAGGGGCTCGGAAGCCACAGGGGAGGCTTTGGGCCCCCAGTGCTCTCCGATGGAAAACGCTGCAGGCCCCAGCATCCATGAACTCCTCCAAGGCTTGGCAGTGGGAAAGCTGTCCACAGCCGAAGGCTCCCTGCCAAGGGCTGCAGGCCTTTCTGCATGGCTCAGCTGCAGCTTCCTTGCAGGCTGCTGGTCCAGGGGCGTGTGTCCCCTGGTCCAGGGTGCTGGAGGAGGAGCTCCTAGCAAGGGGAGAGCAAGCCCCTTGTTTCCTTGGCGTAGACTGGCCTGTGCCCCCAGAGGCCTGCCAGCAGTGAAGACAGTGCAGGCAGCGAAGAGGTGGCAGGAGTCCTGCTTGCAAGTGGGGTCATGACTGTTCTGTGCTCAGGCCCCAGTGGCCACGTGCACACACAGCCTCTGGACCCGCAGCTTCCCAGCAGTGCAAGAGACACACAGGCAACACCCTGGGGCCTGCTCGAATGAACTGTGCTCTGTCGAGGTCCTGCTGGCTGGCAGTGGCCTAGGCCAGCACAGGCCCTAGGGAGGCCTGGCTGAGCCTGGGATGGGTCCCAAACTTGCAGTGCCCTGGGAAAGCCTGGGACTGGAGGCCAGGCTACAGGCTCATTCCAGCTTGAGCCTGGTGCCCAGAGCCTTCAGCTGGGACTTGCAGGGGCAATGCTCAGCACAGTGGCTTTGGCCTGCCATAAACGTGCCTCACTCGGGCCGTCCTGCCTGTCAGACCCACACTCCCTAGAAGTGTGTTCCTGAGGCAGTTGGATAGTTGGGGCAGTGGCGGCTCTCCCAGCATGGGAGCTCTGCCTAGAACAGTGCTCTGCGTCCAAAGAGGATTCCCTGCACCTCAGGCACTGGGGAGAGATTTTGTGCACACAGGAGACCCCTGGCACACGCAGGGTTTCCCCACGGAAAGCAGTGTGAGAAGGAGCCCCTGCCAGGGAAAGCATGGCACTCTCCCCTAGAAGCCCTCCATGCAACAGGCTGTCATGGACTCGGCTACAGGCCTTTGGGGCTGGAGAGACTGCAGCTCCTCAGGGGGCTCTGGGTCAGTTTGCACTCCCCTGCGAGGAAACGAGGCGTGTGGGATGATTCCCTGCCCAAGAATGGCAAGCAGCCTGCTCCTTCCAATGAGACGCACGTGTGGTGTGAGAGGCTTGGCAGCAGAGAAGAAGCAAGAGGGGCAGCCAGAGAGGGGATGTGCATGCAGCTTGAAGGCCCCAGATCTCCTCCATCCCCACCAGGGAATGCCGGCTCTGCCTGCCAGGCCCCATTCACAGGAGGGCACCCAGCTTCAGGATCTGCCCTTTCCCAGCCATGAAACCACACACAGCCCACACGCTGAGCCCTGCCAAGGGGGAACGTTGCTCCCCGCATGGGCCGAATGGCACGACTGGGTTAGGGCAGAGAAGGCCCTAGGAGGCCTTCAGGGTGCTGCCACAGCACAGCAGTGCTCAGGCAAAGGCACTCTGCTTTCTGTAGGCTGGACGCACACTGGAGTTTCTGCTTGAGGCAGAGAGAGCTCAGCAGGGCGAGCCATGGCTGAAGGCAAAGCAGAGTGTTCTTTGGTGGAGCGAGGGCACCGTGTGCTGGCTGACAAGCATGGGAGAAGCCTCCCTCCAAATGAGTTCCTGAGGCCATTCCCAAGCAGGAGGCACTCTGGCTGCACAAGCTAGAGAGTCCTGCTTAGGACTTCCCTCTGGCAACAGAGTGGGTGCCAAGGGCGTGTGGGTGGGAAGGGGCTCGGAAGCCACAGGGGAGGCTTTGGGCCCCCAGTGCTCTCCGATGGAAAACGCTGCAGGCCCCAGCATCCATGAACTCCTCCAAGGCTTGGCAGTGGGAAAGCTGTCCACAGCCGAAGGCTCCCTGCCAAGGGCTGCAGGCCTTTCTGCATGGCTCAGCTGCAGCTTCCTTGCAGGCTGCTGGTCCAGGGGCGTGTGTCCCCTGGTCCAGGGTGCTGGAGGAGGAGCTCCTAGCAAGGGGAGAGCAAGCCCCTTGTTTCCTTGGCGTAGACTGGCCTGTGCCCCCAGAGGCCTGCCAGCAGTGAAGACAGTGCAGGCAGCGAAGAGGTGGCAGGAGTCCTGCTTGCAAGTGGGGTCATGACTGTTCTGTGCTCAGGCCCCAGTGGCCACGTGCACACACAGCCTCTGGACCCGCAGCTTCCCAGCAGTGCAAGAGACACACAGGCAACACCCTGGGGCCTGCTCGAATGAACTGTGCTCTGTCGAGGTCCTGCTGGCTGGCAGTGGCCTAGGCCAGCACAGGCCCTAGGGAGGCCTGGCTGAGCCTGGGATGGGTCCCAAACTTGCAGTGCCCTGGGAAAGCCTGGGACTGGAGGCCAGGCTACAGGCTCATTCCAGCTTGAGCCTGGTGCCCAGA
The DNA here is from genome assembly GCF_030028045.1 of Hippopotamus amphibius kiboko. NCBI lineage: Eukaryota > Metazoa > Chordata > Mammalia > Artiodactyla > Hippopotamidae > Hippopotamus > Hippopotamus amphibius. Next base: position 25,880 of record NW_026648489.1, on the reverse strand, counting down.
GCCTTCAGCTGGGACTTGCAGGGGCAATGCTCAGCACAGTGGCTTTGGCCTGCCATAAACGTGCCTCACTCGGGCCGTCCTGCCTGTCAGACCCACACTCCCTAGAAGTGTGTTCCTGAGGCAGTTGGATAGTTGGGGCAGTGGCGGCTCTCCCAGCATGGGAGCTCTGCCTAGAACAGTGCTCTGCGTCCAAAGAGGATTCCCTGCACCTCAGGCACTGGGGAGAGATTTTGTGCACACAGGAGACCCCTGGCACACGCAGGGTTTCCCCACGGAAAGCAGTGTGAGAAGGAGCCCCTGCCAGGGAAAGCATGGCACTCTCCCCTAGAAGCCCTCCATGCAACAGGCTGTCATGGACTCGGCTACAGGCCTTTGGGGCTGGAGAGACTGCAGCTCCTCAGGGGGCTCTGGGTCAGTTTGCACTCCCCTGCGAGGAAACGAGGCGTGTGGGATGATTCCCTGCCCAAGAATGGCAAGCAGCCTGCTCCTTCCAATGAGACGCACGTGTGGTGTGAGAGGCTTGGCAGCAGAGAAGAAGCAAGAGGGGCAGCCAGAGAGGGGATGTGCATGCAGCTTGAAGGCCCCAGATCTCCTCCATCCCCACCAGGGAATGCCGGCTCTGCCCGCCAGGCCCCATTCACAGGAGGGCACCCAGCTTCAGGATCTGCCCTTTCCCAGCCATGAAACCTCACACAGCCCACACGCTGAGCCCTGCCAAGGGGGAACTTTGCTCCCCTAATGGGCCGAATGGCACGACTGGGTTAGGGCAGAGAAGGCCCTAGGAGGCCTTCAGGGTGCTGCCACAGCACAGCAGTGCTCAGGGAAAGGCACTCTGCTTTCTGTAGGCTGGACGCACACTGGAGTTTCTGCTTGAGGCAGAGAGAGCTCAGCAGGGCGAGCCATGGCTGAAGGCAAAGCAGAGTGTTCTTTGGTGGAGCGAGGGCACCGTGTGCTGGCTGACAAGCATGGGAGAAGCCTCGCTCCAAATGAGTTCCTGAGGCCATTCCCAAGCAGGAGGCACTCTGGCTGCACAAGCTAGAGAGTCCTGCTTAGGACTTCCCTCTGGCAACAGAGTGGGTGCCAAGGGCGTGTGGGTGGGAAGGGGCTCGGAAGCCACAGGGGAGGCTTTGGGCACCCAGTGCTCTCCGATGGAAAACGCTGCAGGCCCCAGCACCCATGAAGTCCTCCAAGGCTTGGCAGTGGGAAAGCTGTCCACAGCCGAAGGCTCCCTGCCAAGGGCTGCAGGCCTTTCTGCATGGCTCAGCTGCAGCTTCCTTGCAGGCTGCTGGTCCAGGGGCGTGTGTCCCCTGGTCCAGGGTGCTGGAGGAGGAGCTCCTAGCAAGGGGAGAGCAAGCCCCTTGTTTCCTTGGCGTAGACTGGCCTGTGCCCCCAGAGGCCTGCCAGCAGTGAAGACAGTGCAGGCAGCGAAGAGGTGGCAGGAGTCCTGCTTGCAAGTGGGGTCATGACTGTTCTGTGCTCAGGCCCCAGTGGCCACGTGCACACACAGCCTCTGGACCCGCAGCTTCCCAGCAGTGCAAGAGACACACAGGCAACACCCTGGGGCCTGCTCGAATGAACTGTGCTCTGTCGAGGTCCTGCTGGCTGGCAGTGGCCTAGGCCAGCACAGGCCCTAGGGAGGCCTGGCTGAGCCTGGGATGGGTCCCAAACTTGCAGTGCCCAGGGAAAGCCTGGGACTGGAGGCCAGGCTACAGGCTCATTCCAGCTTGAGCCTGGTGCCCAGAGCCTTCAGCTGGGACTTGCAGGGGCAATGCTCAGCACAGTGGCTTTGGCCTGCCATCCACGTGCCTCACTCGGGCCGTCCTGCCTGTCAGACCCACACTCCCTAGAAGTGTGTTCCTGAGGCAGTTGGATAGTTGGGGCAGTGGCGGCTCTCCCAGCATGGGAGCTCTGCCTAGAACAGTGCTCTGCGTCCAAAGAGGATTCCCTGCACCTCAGGCACTGGGGAGAGATTTTGGGCACACAGGAGACCCCTGGCACACGCAGTGTTTCCCCACGGAAAGCAGTGTGAGAAGGAGCCCCTGCCAGGGAAAGCATGGCACTCTCCCCTAGAAGCCCTCCATGCAACAGGCTGTCATGGACTCGGCTACAGGCCTTTGGGGCTGGAGAGACTGCAGCTCCTCACGGGGCTCTGGGTCAGTTTGCACACCCCTGCGAGGAAACGAGGCGTGTGGGATGATTCCCTGCCCAAGAATGGCAAGCAGCCTGCTCCTTCCAATGAGACGCACGTGTGGTGTGAGAGGCTTGGCAGCAGAGAAGAAGCAAGAGGGGCAGCCAGAGAGGGGATGTGCATGCAGCTTGAAGGCCCCAGATCTCCTCCATCCCCACCAGGGAATGCCGGCTCTGCCCGCCAGGCCCCATTCACAGGAGGGCACCCAGCTTCAGGATCTGCCCTTTCCCAGCCATGAAACCACACACAGCCCACACGCTGAGCCCTGCCAAGGGGGAACGTTGCTCCCCGCATGGGCCGAATGGCACGACTGGGTTAGGGCAGAGAAGGCCCTAGGAGGCCTTCAGGGTGCTGCCACAGCACAGCAGTGCTCAGGCAAAGGCACTCTGCTTTCTGTAGGCTGGACGCACACTGGAGTTTCTGCTTGAGGCAGAGAGAGCTCAGCAGGGCGAGCCATGGCTGAAGGCAAAGCAGAGTGTTCTTTGGTGGAGCGAGGGCACCGTGTGCTGGCTGACAAGCATGGGAGAAGCCTCCCTCCAAATGAGTTCCTGAGGCCATTCCCAAGCAGGAGGCACTCTTGCTGCACAAGCTAGAGAGTCCTGCTTAGGACTTCCCTCTGGCAACAGAGTGGGTGCCAAGGGCGTGTGGGTGGGAAGGGGCTCGGAAGCCACAGGGGAGGCTTTGGGCCCCCAGTGCTCTCCGATGGAAAACGCTGCAGGCCCCAGCATCCATGAACTCCTCCAAGGCTTGGCAGTGGGAAAGCTGTCCACAGCCGAAGGCTCCCTGCCAAGGGCTGCAGGCCTTTCTGCATGGCTCAGCTGCAGCTTCCTTGCAGGCTGCTGGTCCAGGGGCGTGTGTCCCCTGGTCCAGGGTGCTGGAGGAAGAGCTCCTAGCAAGGGGAGAGCAAGCCCCTTGTTTCCTTGGCGTAGACTGGCCTGTGCCCCCAGAGGCCTGCCAGCAGTGAAGACAGTGCAGGCAGCGAAGAGGTGGCAGGAGTCCTGCTTGCAAGTGGGGTCATGACTGTTCTGTGCTCAGGCCCCAGTGGCCACGTGCACACACAGCCTCTGGACCCGCAGCTTCCCAGCAGTGCAAGAGACACACAGGCAACACCCTGGGGCCTGCTCGAATGAACTGTGCTCTGTCGAGGTCCTGCTGGCTGGCAGTGGCCTAGGCCAGCACAGGCCCTAGGGAGGCCTGGCTGAGCCTGGGATGGGTCCCAAACTTGCAGTGCCCAGGGAAAGCCTGGGACTGGAGGCCAGGCTCCAGGCTCATTCCAGCTTGAGCCTGGTGCCCAGAGCCTTCAGCTGGGACTTGCAGGGGCAATGCTCAGCACAGTGGCTTTGGCCTGCCATCCACGTGCCTCACTCGGGCCGTCCTGCCTGTCAGACCCACACTCCCTAGAAGTGTGTTCCTGAGGCAGTTGGATAGTTGGGGCAGTGGCGGCTCTCCCAGCATGGGAGCTCTGCCTAGAACAGTGCTCTGCGTCCAAAGAGGATTCCCTGCACCTCAGGCACTGGGGAGAGATTTTGTGCACACAGGAGACCCCTGGCACACGCAGTGTTTCCCCACGGAAAGCAGTGTGAGAAGGAGCCCCTGCCAGGGAAAGCATGGCACTCTCCCCTAGAAGCCCTCCATGCAACAGGCTGTCATGGACTCGGCTACAGGCCTTTGGGGCTGGAGAGACTGCAGCTCCTCAGGGGGCTCTGGGTCAGTTTGCACTCCCCTGTGAGGAAACGAGGCGTGTGGGATGATTCCCTGCCCAAGAATGGCAAGCAGCCTGCTCCTTCCAATGAGACGCACGTGTGGTGTGAGAGGCTTGGCAGCAGAGAAGAAGCAAGAGGGGCAGCCAGAGAGGGGATGTGCATGCAGCTTGAAGGCCCCAGATCTCCTCCATCCCCACCAGGGAATGCCGGCTCTGCCCGCCAGACCCCATTCACAGGAGGGCACCCAGCTTCAGGATCTGCCCTTTCCCAGCCATGAAACCACACACAGCCCACACACTGAGCCCTGCCAAGGGGGAACGTTGCTCCCCGCATGGGCCGAATGGCACGACTGGGTTAGGGCAGAGAAGGCCCTAGGAGGCCTTCAGGGTGCTGCCACAGCACAGCAGTGCTCAGGCAAAGGCACTCTGCTTTCTGTAGGCTGGACGCACACTGGAGTTTCTGCTTGAGGCAGAGAGAGCTCAGCAGGGCGAGCCATGGCTGAAGGCAAAGCAGAGTGTTCTTTGGTGGAGCGAGGGCACCGTGTGCAGGCTGACAAGCAAGGGAGAAGCCTCCCTCCAAATGAGTTCCTGAGGCCATTCCCAAGCAGGAGGCACTCTGGCTGCACAAGCTAGAGAGTCCTGCTTAGGACTTCCCTCTGGCAACAGAGTGGGTGCCAAGGGCGTGTGGGTGGGAAGGGGCTCGGAAGCCACAGGGGAGGCTTTGGGCCCCCAGTGCTCTCCGATGGAAAACGCTGCAGGCCCCAGCATCCATGAACTCCTCCAAGGCTTCGCAGTGGGAAAGCTGTCCACAGCCGAAGGCTCCCTGCCAAGGGCTGCAGGCCTTTCTGCATGGCTCAGCTGCAGCTTCCTTGCAGGCTGCTGGTCCAGGGGCGTGTGTCCCCTGGTCCAGGGTGCTGGAGGAGGAGCTCCTAGCAAGGGGAGAGCAAGCCCCTTGTTTCCTTGGCGTAGACTGGCCTGTGCCCCCAGAGGCCTGCCAGCAGTGAAGACAGTGCAGGCAGCGAAGAGGTGGCAGGAGTCCTGCTTGCAAGTGGGGTCATGACTGTTCTGTGCTCAGGCCCCAGTGGCCACGTGCACACACAGCCTCTGGACCCGCAGCTTCCCAGCAGTGCAAGAGACACACAGGCAACACCCTGGGGCCTGCTCGAATGAACTGTGCTCTGTCGAGGTCCTGCTGGCTGGCAGTGGCCTAGGCCAGCACAGGCCCTAGGGAGGCCTGGCTGAGCCTGGGATGGGTCCCAAACTTGCAGTGCCCAGGGAAAGCCTGGGACTGGAGGCCAGGCTACAGGCTCATTCCAGCTTGAGCCTGGTGCCCAGAGCCTTCAGCTGGGACTTGCAGGGGCAATGCTCAGCACAGTGGCTTTGGCCTGCCATCCACGTGCCTCACTCGGGCCGTCCTGCCTGTCAGACCCACACTCCCTAGAAGTGTGTTCCTGAGGCAGTTGGATAGTTGGGGCAGTGGCGGCTCTCCCAGCATGGGAGCTCTGCCTAGAACAGTGCTCTGCGTCCAAAGAGGATTCCCTGCACCTCAGGCACTGGGGAGAGATTTTGTGCACACAGGAGACCCCTGGCACACGCAGTGTTTCCCCACGGAAAGCAGTGTGAGAAGGAGCCCCTGCCAGGGAAAGCATGGCACTCTCCCCTAGAAGCCCTCCATGCAACAGGCTGTCATGGACTCGGCTACAGGTCTTTGGGGCTGGAGAGACTGCAGCTCCTCAGGGGGCTCTGGGTCAGTTTGCACACCCCTGCGAGGAAACGAGGCGTGTGGGATGATTCCCTGCCCAAGAATGGCAAGCAGCCTGCTCCTTCCAATGAGACGCACGTGTGGTGTGAGAGGCTTGGCAGCAGAGAAGAAGCAAGAGGGGCAGCCAGAGAGGGGATGTGCATGCAGCTTGAAGGCCCCAGATCTCCTCCATCCCCACCAGGGAATGCCGGCTCTGCCCGCCAGGCCCCATTCACAGGAGGGCACCCAGCTTCAGGATCTGCCCTTTCCCAGCCATGAAACCACACACAGCCCACACGCTGAGCCCTGCCAAGGGGGAACGTTGCTCCCCGCATGGGCCGAATGGCACGACTGGGTTAGGGCAGAGAAGGCCCTAGGAGGCCTTCAGGGTGCTGCCACAGCACAGCAGTGCTCAGGCAAAGGCACTCTGCTTTCTGTAGGCTGGACGCACACTGGAGTTTCTGCTTGAGGCAGAGAGAGCTCAGCAGGGCGAGCCATGGCTGAAGGCAAAGCAGAGTGTTCTTTGGTGGAGCGAGGGCACCGTGTGCTGGCTGACAAGCATGGGAGAAGCCTCCCTCCAAATGAGTTCCTGAGGCCATTCCCAAGCAGGAGGCACTCTGGCTGCACAAGCTAGAGAGTCCTGCTTAGGACTTCCCTCTGGCAACAGAGTGGGTGCCAAGGGCGTGTGGGTGGGAAGGGGCTCGGAAGCCACAGGGGAGGCTTTGGGCCCCCAGTGCTCTCCGATGGAAAACGCTGCAGGCCCCAGCATCCATGAACTCCTCCAAGGCTTGGCAGTGGGAAAGCTGTGCACAGCCGAAGGCTCCCTGCCAAGGGCTGCAGGCCTTTCTGCATGGCTCAGCTGCAGCTTCCTTGCAGGCTGCTGGTCCAGGGGCGTGTGTCCCCTGGTCCAGGGTGCTGGAGGAGGAGCTCCTAGCAAGGGGAGAGCAAGCCCCTTGTTTCCTTGGCGTAGACTGGCCTGTGCCCCCAGAGGCCTGCCAGCAGTGAAGACAGTGCAGGCAGCGAAGAGGTGGCAGGAGTCCTGCTTGCAAGTGGGGTCATGACTGTTCTGTGCTCAGGCCCCAGTGGCCACGTGCACACACAGCCTCTGGACCCGCAGCTTCCCAGCAGTGCAAGAGACACACAGGCAACACCCTGGGGCCTGCTCGAATGAACTGTGCTCTGTCGAGGTCCTGCTGGCTGGCAGTGGCCTAGGCCAGCACAGGCCCTAGGGAGGCCTGGCTGAGCCTGGGATGGGTCCCAAACTTGCAGTGCCCAGGGAAAGCCTGGGACTGGAGGCCAGGCTCCAGGCTCATTCCAGCTTGAGCCTGGTGCCCAGAGCCTTCAGCTGGGACTTGCAGGGGCAATGCTCAGCACAGTGGCTTTGGCCTGCCATCCACGTGCCTCACTCGGGCCGTCCTGCCTGTCAGACCCACACTCCCTAGAAGTGTGTTCCTGAGGCAGTTGGATAGTTGGGGCAGTGGCGGCTCTCCCAGCATGGGAGCTCTGCCTAGAACAGTGCTCTGCGTCCAAAGAGGATTCCCTGCACCTCAGGCACTGGGGAGAGATTTTGTGCACACAGGAGACCCCTGGCACACGCAGTGTTTCCCCACGGAAAGCAGTGTGAGAAGGAGCCCCTGCCAGGGAAAGCATGGCACTCTCCCCTAGAAGCCCTCCATGCAACAGGCTGTCATGGACTCGGCTACAGGCCTTTGGGGCTGGAGAGACTGCAGCTCCTCAGGGGGCTCTGGGTCAGTTTGCACTCCCCTGTGAGGAAACGAGGCGTGTGGGATGATTCCCTGCCCAAGAATGGCAAGCAGCCTGCTCCTTCCAATGAGACGCACGTGTGGTGTGAGAGGCTTGGCAGCAGAGAAGAAGCAAGAGGGGCAGCCAGAGAGGGGATGTGCATGCAGCTTGAAGGCCCCAGATCTCCTCCATCCCCACCAGGGAATGCCGGCTCTGCCCGCCAGACCCCATTCACAGGAGGGCACCCAGCTTCAGGATCTGCCCTTTCCCAGCCATGAAACCACACACAGCCCACACACTGAGCCCTGCCAAGGGGGAACGTTGCTCCCCGCATGGGCCGAATGGCACGACTGGGTTAGGGCAGAGAAGGCCCTAGGAGGCCTTCAGGGTGCTGCCACAGCACAGCAGTGCTCAGGCAAAGGCACTCTGCTTTCTGTAGGCTGGACGCACACTGGAGTTTCTGCTTGAGGCAGAGAGAGCTCAGCAGGGCGAGCCATGGCTGAAGGCAAAGCAGAGTGTTCTTTGGTGGAGCGAGGGCACCGTGTGCAGGCTGACAAGCAAGGGAGAAGCCTCCCTCCAAATGAGTTCCTGAGGCCATTCCCAAGCAGGAGGCACTCTGGCTGCACAAGCTAGAGAGTCCTGCTTAGGACTTCCCTCTGGCAACAGAGTGGGTGCCAAGGGCGTGTGGGTGGGAAGGGGCTCGGAAGCCACAGGGGAGGCTTTGGGCCCCCAGTGCTCTCCGATGGAAAACGCTGCAGGCCCCAGCATCCATGAACTCCTCCAAGGCTTCGCAGTGGGAAAGCTGTCCACAGCCGAAGGCTCCCTGCCAAGGGCTGCAGGCCTTTCTGCATGGCTCAGCTGCAGCTTCCTTGCAGGCTGCTGGTCCAGGGGCGTGTGTCCCCTGGTCCAGGGTGCTGGAGGAGGAGCTCCTAGCAAGGGGAGAGCAAGCCCCTTGTTTCCTTGGCGTAGACTGGCCTGTGCCCCCAGAGGCCTGCCAGCAGTGAAGACAGTGCAGGCAGCGAAGAGGTGGCAGGAGTCCTGCTTGTAAGTGGGGTCATGACTGTTCTGTGCTCAGGCCCCAGTGGCCACGTGCACACACAGCCTCTGGACCCGCAGCTTCCCAGCAGTGCAAGAGACACACAGGCAACACCCTGGGGCCTGCTCGAATGAACTGTGCTCTGTCGAGGTCCTGCTGGCTGGCAGTGGCCTAGGCCAGCACAGGCCCTAGGGAGGCCTGGCTGAGCCTGGGATGGGTCCCAAACTTGCAGTGCCCAGGGAAAGCCTGGGACTGGAGGCCAGGCTACAGGCTCATTCCAGCTTGAGCCTGGTGCCCAGAGCCTTCAGCTGGGACTTGCAGGGGCAATGCTCAGCACAGTGGCTTTGGCCTGCCATCCACGTGCCTCACTCGGGCCGTCCTGCCTGTCAGACCCACACTCCCTAGAAGTGTGTTCCTGAGGCAGTTGGATAGTTGGGGCAGTGGCGGCTCTCCCAGCATGGGAGCTCTGCCTAGAACAGTGCTCTGCGTCCAAAGAGGATTCCCTGCACCTCAGGCACTGGGGAGAGATTTTGTGCACACAGGAGACCCCTGGCACACGCAGTGTTTCCCCACGGAAAGCAGTGTGAGAAGGAGCCCCTGCCAGGGAAAGCATGGCACTCTCCCCTAGAAGCCCTCCATGCAACAGGCTGTCATGGACTCGGCTACAGGTCTTTGGGGCTGGAGAGACTGCAGCTCCTCAGGGGGCTCTGGGTCAGTTTGCACACCCCTGCGAGGAATCGAGGCGTGTGGGATGATTCCCTGCCCAAGAATGGCAAGCAGCCTGCTCCTTCCAATGAGACGCACGTGTGGTGTGAGAGGCTTGGCAGCAGAGAAGAAGCAAGAGGGGCAGCCAGAGAGGGGATGTGCATGCAGCTTGAAGGCCCCAGATCTCCTCCATCCCCACCAGGGAATGCCGGCTCTGCCCGCCAGGCCCCATTCACAGGAGGGCACCCAGCTTCAGGATCTGCCCTTTCCCAGCCATGAAACCACACACAGCCCACACGCTGAGCCCTGCCAAGGGGGAACGTTGCTCCCCGCATGGGCCGAATGGCACGACTGGGTTAGGGCAGAGAAGGCCCTAGGAGGCCTTCAGGGTGCTGCCACAGCACAGCAGTGCTCAGGCAAAGGCACTCTGCTTTCTGTAGGCTGGACGCACACTGGAGTTTCTGCTTGAGGCAGAGAGAGCTCAGCAGGGCGAGCCATGGCTGAAGGCAAAGCAGAGTGTTCTTTGGTGGAGCGAGGGCACCGTGTGCTGGCTGACAAGCATGGGAGAAGCCTCCCTCCAAATGAGTTCCTGAGGCCATTCCCAAGCAGGAGGCACTCTGGCTGCACAAGCTAGAGAGTCCTGCTTAGGACTTCCCTCTGGCAACAGAGTGGGTGCCAAGGGCGTGTGGGTGGGAAGGGGCTCAGAAGCCACAGGGGAGGCTTTGGGCCCCCAGTGCTCTCCGATGGAAAACGCTGCAGGCCCCAGCATCCATGAACTCCTCCAAGGCTTGGCAGTGGGAAAGCTGTCCACAGCCGAAGGCTCCCTGCCAAGGGCTGCAGGCCTTTCTGCATGGCTCAGCTGCAGCTTCCTTGCAGGCTGCTGGTCCAGGGGCGTGTGTCCCCTGGTCCAGGGTGCTGGAGGAGGAGCTCCTAGCAAGGGGAGAGCAAGCCCCTTGTTTCCTTGGCGTAGACTGGCCTGTGCCCCCAGAGGCCTGCCAGCAGTGAAGACAGTGCAGGCAGCGAAGAGGTGGCAGGAGTCCTGCTTGCAAGTGGGGTCATGACTGTTCTGTGCTCAGGCCCCAGTGGCCACGTGCACACACAGCCTCTGGACCCGCAGCTTCCCAGCAGTGCAAGAGACACACAGGCAACACCCTGGGGCCTGCTCGAATGAACTGTGCTCTGTCGAGGTCCTGCTGGCTGGCAGTGGCCTAGGCCAGCACAGGCCCTAGGGAGGCCTGGCTGAGCCTGGGATGGGTCCCAAACTTGCAGTGCCCAGGGAAAGCCTGGGACTGGAGGCCAGGCTACAGGCTCATTCCAGCTTGAGCCTGGTGCCCAGAGCCTTCAGCTGGGACTTGCAGGGGCAATGCTCAGCACAGTGGCTTTGGCCTGCCATCCACGTGCCTCACTCGGGCCGTCCTGCCTGTCAGACCCACACTCCCTAGAAGTGTGTTCCTGAGGCAGTTGGATAGTTGGGGCAGTGGCGGCTCTCCCAGCATGGGAGCTCTGCCTAGAACAGTGCTCTGCGTCCAAAGAGGATTCCCTGCACCTCAGGCACTGGGGAGAGATTTTGTGCACACAGGAGACCCCTGGCACACGCAGGGTTTCCCCACGGAAAGCAGTGTGAGAAGGAGCCCCTGCCAGGGAAAGCATGGCACTCTCCCCTAGAAGCCCTCCATGCAACAGGCTGTCATGGACTCGGCTACAGGCCTTTGGGGCTGGAGAGACTGCAGCTCCTCATGGGGCTCTGGGTCAGTTTGCACTCCCCTGCGAGGAAACGAGGCGTGTGGGATGATTCCCTGCCCAAGAATGGCAAGCAGCCTGCTCCTTCCAATGAGACGCACGTGTGGTGTGAGAGGCTTGGCAGCAGAGAAGAAGCAAGAGGGGCAGCCAGAGAGGGGATGTGCATGCAGCTTGAAGGCCCCAGATCTCCTCCATCCCCACCAGGGAATGCCGGCTCTGCCCGCCAGGCCCCATTCACAGGAGGGCACCCAGCTTCAGGATCTGCCCTTTCCCAGCCATGAAACCACACACAGCCCACACACTGAGCCCTGCCAAGGGGGAACGTTGCTCCCCGCATGGGCCGAATGGCACGACTGGGTTAGGGCAGAGAAGGCCCTAGGAGGCCTTCAGGGTGCTGCCACAGCACAGCAGTGCTCAGGCAAAGGCACTCTGCTTTCTGTAGGCTGGACGCACACTGGAGTTTCTGCTTGAGGCAGAGAGAGCTCAGCAGGGCGAGCCATGGCTGAAGGCAAAGCAGAGTGTTCTTTGGTGGAACGAGGGCACCGTGTGCTGGCTGACAAGCAAGGGAGAAGCCTCCCTCCAAATGAGTTCCTGAGGCCATTCCCAAGCAGGAGGCACTCTGGCTGCACAAGCTAGAGAGTCCTGCTTAGGACTTCCCTCTGGCAACAGAGTGGGTGCCAAGGGCGTGTGGGTGGGAAGGGGCTCGGAAGCCACAGGGGAGGCTTTGGGCCCCCAGTGCTCTCCGATGGAAAACGCTGCAGGCCCCAGCATCCATGAACTCCTCCAAGGCTTGGCAGTGGGAAAGCTGTCCACAGCCGAAGGCTCCCTGCCAAGGGCTGCAGGCCTTTCTGCATGGCTCAGCTGCAGCTTCCTTGCAGGCTGCTGGTCCAGGGGCGTGTGTCCCCTGGTCCAGGGTGCTGGAGGAGGAGCTCCTAGCAAGGGGAGAGCAAGCCCCTTGTTTCCTTGGCGTAGACTGGCCTGTGCCCCCAGAGGCCTGCCAGCAGTGAAGACAGTGCAGGCAGCGAAGAGGTGGCAGGAGTCCTGCTTGTAAGTGGGGTCATGACTGTTCTGTGCTCAGGCCCCAGTGGCCACGTGCACACACAGCCTCTGGACCCGCAGCTTCCCAGCAGTGCAAGAGACACACAGGCAACACCCTGGGGCCTGCTCGAATGAACTGTGCTCTGTCGAGGTCCTGCTGGCTGGCAGTGGCCTAGGCCAGCACAGGCCCTAGGGAGGCCTGGCTGAGCCTGGGATGGGTCCCAAACTTGCAGTGCCCAGGGAAAGCCTGGGACTGGAGGCCAGGCTACAGGCTCATTCCAGCTTGAGCCTGGTGCCCAGAGCCTTCAGCTGGGACTTGCAGGGGCAATGCTCAGCACAGTGGCTTTGGCCTGCCATCCACGTGCCTCACTCGGGCCGTCCTGCCTGTCAGACCCACACTCCCTAGAAGTGTGTTCCTGAGGCAGTTGGATAGTTGGGGCAGTGGCGGCTCTCCCAGCATGGGAGCTCTGCCTAGAACAGTGCTCTGCGTCCAAAGAGGATTCCCTGCACCTCAGGCACTGGGGAGAGATTTTGTGCACACAGGAGACCCCTGGCACACGCAGGGTTTCCCCACGGAAAGCAGTGTGAGAAGGAGCCCCTGCCAGGGAAAGCATGGCACTCTCCCCTAGAAGCCCTCCATGCAACAGGCTGTCATGGACTCGGCTACAGGCCTTTGGGGCTGGAGAGACTGCAGCTCCTCAGGGGGCTCTGGGTCAGTTTGCACTCCCCTGCGAGGAAACGAGGCGTGTGGGATGATTCCCTGCCCAAGAATGGCAAGCAGCCTGCTCCTTCCAATGAGACGCACGTGTGGTGTGAGAGGCTTGGCAGCAGAGAAGAAGCAAGAGGGGCAGCCAGAGAGGGGATGTGCATGCAGCTTGAAGGCCCCAGATCTCCTCCATCCCCACCAGGGAATGCCGGCTCTGCCCGCCAGGCCCCATTCACAGGAGGGCACCCAGCTTCAGGATCTGCCCTTTCCCAGCCATGAAACCACACACAGCCCACACACTGAGCCCTGCCAAGGGGGAACGTTGCTCCCCGCATGGGCCGAATGGCACGACTGGGTTAGGGCAGAGAAGGCCCTAGGAGGCCTTCAGGGTGCTGCCACAGCACAGCAGTGCTCAGGCAAAGGCACTCTGCTTTCTGTAGGCTGGACGCACACTGGAGTTTCTGCTTGAGGCAGAGAGAGCTCAGCAGGGCGAGCCATGGCTGAAGGCAAAGCAGAGTGTTCTTTGGTGGAGCGAGGGCACCGTGTGCTGGCTGACAAGCAAGGGAGAAGCCTCCCTCCAAATGAGTTCCTGAGGCCATTCCCAAGCAGGAGGCACTCTGGCTGCACAAGCTAGAGAGTCCTGCTTAGGACTTCCCTCTGGCAACAGAGTGGGTGCCAAGGGCGTGTGGGTGGGAAGGGGCTCGGAAGCCACAGGGGAGGCTTTGGGCCCCCAGTGCTCTCCGATGGAAAACGCTGCAGGCCCCAGCATCCATGAACTCCTCCAAGGCTTGGCAGTGGGAAAGCTGTCCACAGCCGAAGGCTCCCTGCCAAGGGCTGCAGGCCTTTCTGCATGGCTCAGCTGCAGCTTCCTTGCAGGCTGCTGGTCCAGGGGCGTGTGTCCCCTGGTCCAGGGTGCTGGAGGAGGAGCTCCTAGCAAGGGGAGAGCAAGCCCCTTGTTTCCTTGGCGTAGACTGGCCTGTGCCCCCAGAGGCCTGCCAGCAGTGAAGACAGTGCAGGCAGCGAAGAGGTGGCAGGAGTCCTGCTTGTAAGTGGGGTCATGACTGTTCTGTGCTCAGGCCCCAGTGGCCACGTGCACACACAGCCTCTGGACCCGCAGCTTCCCAGCAGTGCAAGAGACACACAGGCAACACCCTGGGGCCTGCTCGAATGAACTGTGCTCTGTCGAGGTCCTGCTGGCTGGCAGTGGCCTAGGCCAGCACAGGCCCTAGGGAGGCCTGGCTGAGCCTGGGATGGGTCCCAAACTTGCAGTGCCCAGGGAAAGCCTGGGACTGGAGGCCAGGCTCCAGGCTCATTCCAGCTTGAGCCTGGTGCCCAGAGCCTTCAGCTGGGACTTGCAGGGGCAATGCTCAGCACAGTGGCTTTGGCCTGCCATCCACGTGCCTCACTCGGGCCGTCCTGCCTGTCAGACCCACACTCCCTAGAAGTGTGTTCCTGAGGCAGTTGGATAGTTGGGGCAGTGGCGGCTCTCCCAGCATGGGAGCTCTGCCTAGAACAGTGCTCTGCGTCCAAAGAGGATTCCCTGCACCTCAGGCACTGGGGAGAGATTTTGTGCACACAGGAGACCCCTGGCACACGCAGGGTTTCCCCACGGAAAGCAGTGTGAGAAGGAGCCCCTGCCAGGGAAAGCATGGCACTCTCCCCTAGAAGCCCTCCATGCAACAGGCTGTCATGGACTCGGCTACAGGCCTTTGGGGCTGGACAGACTGCAGCTCCTCAGGGGGCTCTGGGTCAGTTTGCACTCCCCTGCGAGGAAACGAGGCGTGTGGGATGATTCCCTGCCCAAGAATGGCAAGCAGCCTGCTCCTTCCAATGAGACGCACGTGTGGTGTGAGAGGCTTGGCAGCAGAGAAGAAGCAAGAGGGGCAGCCAGAGAGGGGATGTGCATGCAGCTTGAAGGCCCCAGATCTCCTCCATCCCCACCAGGGAATGCCGGCTCTGCCCGCCAGGCCCCATTCACAGGAGGGCACCCAGCTTCAGGATCTGCCCTTTCCCAGCCATGAAACCACACACAGCCCACACACTGAGCCCTGCCAAGGGGGAACGTTGCTCCCCGCATGGGCCGAATGGCACGACTGGGTTAGGGCAGAGAAGGCCCTAGGAGGCCTTCAGGGTGCTGCCACAGCACAGCAGTGCTCAGGCAAAGGCACTCTGCTTTCTGTAGGCTGGACGCACACTGGAGTTTCTGCTTGAGGCAGAGAGAGCTCAGCAGGGCGAGCCATGGCTGAAGGCAAAGCAGAGTGTTCTTTGGTGGAGCGAGGGCACCGTGTGCTGGCTGACAAGCAAGGGAGAAGCCTCCCTCCAAATGAGTTCCTGAGGCCATTCCCAAGCAGGAGGCACTCTGGCTGCACAAGCTAGAGAGTCCTGCTTAGGACTTCCCTCTGGCAACAGAGTGGGTGCCAAGGGCGTGTGGGTGGGAAGGGGCTCGGAAGCCACAGGGGAGGCTTTGGGCCCCCAGTGCTCTCCGATGGAAAACGCTGCAGGCCCCAGCATCCATGAACTCCTCCAAGGCTTGGCAGTGGGAAAGCTGTCCACAGCCGAAGGCTCCCTGCCAAGGGCTGCAGGCCTTTCTGCATGGCTCAGCTGCAGCTTCCTTGCAGGCTGCTGGTCCAGGGGCGTGTGTCCCCTGGTCCAGGGTGCTGGAGGAGGAGCTCCTAGCAAGGGGAGAGCAAGCCCCTTGTTTCCTTGGCGTAGACTGGCCTGTGCCCCCAGAGGCCTGCCAGCAGTGAAGACAGTGCAGGCAGCGAAGAGGTGGCAGGAGTCCTGCTTGCAAGTGGGGTCATGACTGTTCTGTGCTCAGGCCCCAGTGGCCACGTGCACACACAGCCTCTGGACCCGCAGCTTCCCAGCAGTGCAAGAGACACACAGGCAACACCCTGGGGCCTGCTCGAATGAACTGTGCTCTGTCGAGGTCCTGCTGGCTGGCAGTGGCCTAGGCCAGCACAGGCCCTAGGGAGGCCTGGCTGAGCCTGGGATGGGTCCCAAACTTGCAGTGCCCAGGGAAAGCCTGGGACTGGAGGCCAGGCTCCAGGCTCATTCCAGCTTGAGCCTGGTGCCCAGAGCCTTCAGCTGGGACTTGCAGGGGCAATGCTCAGCACAGTGGCTTTGGCCTGCCATCCACGTGCCTCACTCGGGCCGTCCTGCCTGTCAGACCCACACTCCCTAGAAGTGTGTTCCTGAGGCAGTTGGATAGTTGGGGCAGTGGCGGCTCTCCCAGCATGGGAGCTCTGCCTAGAACAGTGCTCTGCGTCCAAAGAGGATTCCCTGCACCTCAGGCACTGGGGAGAGATTTTGGGCACACAGGAGACCCCTGGCACACGCAGTGTTTCCCCACGGAAAGCAGTGTGAGAAGGAGCCCCTGCCAGGGAAAGCATGGCACTCTCCCCTAGAAGCCCTCCATGCAACAGGCTGTCATGGACTCGGCTACAGGCCTTTGGGGCTGGACAGACTGCAGCTCCTCAGGGGGCTCTGGGTCAGTTTGCACTCCCCTGCGAGGAAACGAGGCGTGTGGGATGATTCCCTGCCCAAGAATGGCAAGCAGCCTGCTCCTTCCAATGAGACGCACGTGTGGTGTGAGAGGCTTGGCAGCAGAGAAGAAGCAAGAGGGGCAGCCAGAGAGGGGATGTGCATGCAGCTTGAAGGCCCCAGATCTCCTCCATCCCCACCAGGGAATGCCGGCTCTGCCCGCCAGGCCCCATTCACAGGAGGGCACCCAGCTTCAGGATCTGCCCTTTCCCAGCCATGAAACCACACACAGCCCACACGCTGAGCCCTGCCAAGGGGGAACGTTGCTCCCCGCATGGGCCGAATGGCACGACTGGGTTAGGGCAGAGAAGGCCCTAGGAGGCCTTCAGGGTGCTGCCACAGCACAGCAGTGCTCAGGCAAAGGCACTCTGCTTTCTGCAGGCTGGACGCACACTGGAGTTTCTGCTTGAGGCAGAGAGAGCTCAGCAGGGCGAGCCATGGCTGAAGGCAAAGCAGAGTGTTCTTTGGTGGAGCGAGGGCACCGTGTGCTGGCTGACAAGCATGGGAGAAGCCTCCCTCCAAATGAGTTCCTGAGGCCATTCCCAAGCAGGAGGCACTCTGGCTGCACAAGCTAGAGAGTCCTGCTTAGGACTTCCCTCTGGCAACAGAGTGGGTGCCAAGGGCGTGTGGGTGGGAAGGGGCTCGGAAGCCACAGGGGACGCTTTGGGCCCCCAGTGCTCTCCGATGGAAAACGCTGCAGGCCCCAGCATCCATGAACTCCTCCAAGGCTTGGCAGTGGGAAAGCTGTCCACAGCCGAAGGCTCCCTGCCAAGGGCTGCAGGCCTTTCTGCATGGCTCAGCTGCAGCTTCCTTGCAGGCTGCTGGTCCAGGGGCGTGTGTCCCCTGGTCCAGGGTGCTGGAGGAGGAGCTCCTAGCAAGGGGAGAGCAAGCCCCTTGTTTCCTTGGCGTAGACTGGCCTGTGCCCCCAGAGGCCTGCCAGCAGTGAAGACAGTGCAGGCAGCGAAGAGGTGGCAGGAGTCCTGCTTGCAAGTGGGGTCATGACTGTTCTGTGCTCAGGCCCCAGTGGCCACGTGCACACACAGCCTCTGGACCCGCAGCTTCCCAGCAGTGCAAGAGACACACAGGCAACACCCTGGGGCCTGCTCGAATGAACTGTGCTCTGTCGAGGTCCTGCTGGCTGGCAGTGGCCTAGGCCAGCACAGGCCCTAGGGAGGCCTGGCTGAGCCTGGGATGGGTCCCAAACTTGCAGTGCCCAGGGAAAGCCTGGGACTGGAGGCCAGGCTCCAGGCTCATTCCAGCTTGAGCCTGGTGCCCAGAGCCTTCAGCTGGGACTTGCAGGGGCAATGCTCAGCACAGTGGCTTTGGCCTGCCATCCACGTGCCTCACTCGGGCCGTCCTGCCTGTCAGACCCACACTCCCTAGAAGTGTGTTCCTGAGGCAGTTGGATAGTTGGGGCAGTGGCGGCTCTCCCAGCATGGGAGCTCTGCCTAGAACAGTGCTCTGCGTCCAAAGAGGATTCCCTGCACCTCAGGCACTGGGGAGAGATTTTGTGCACACAGGAGACCCCTGGCACACGCAGGGTTTCCCCACGGAAAGCAGTGTGAGAAGGAGCCCCTGCCAGGGAAAGCATGGCACTCTCCCCTAGAAGCCCTCCATGCAACAGGCTGTCATGGACTCGGCTACAGGCCTTTGGGGCTGGACAGACTGCAGCTCCTCAGGGGGCTCTGGGTCAGTTTGCACTCCCCTGCGAGGAAACGAGGCGTGTGGGATGATTCCCTGCCCAAGAATGGCAAGCAGCCTGCTCCTTCCAATGAGACGCACGTGTGGTGTGAGAGGCTTGGCAGCAGAGAAGAAGCAAGAGGGGCAGCCAGAGAGGGGATGTGCATGCAGCTTGAAGGCCCCAGATCTCCTCCATCCCCACCAGGGAATGCCGGCTCTGCCCGCCAGGCCCCATTCACAGGAGGGCACCCAGCTTCAGGATCTGCCCTTTCCCAGCCATGAAACCACACACAGCCCACACACTGAGCCCTGCCAAGGGGGAACGTTGCTCCCCGCATGGGCCGAATGGCACGACTGGGTTAGGGCAGAGAAGGCCCTAGGAGGCCTTCAGGGTGCTGCCACAGCACAGCAGTGCTCAGGCAAAGGCACTCTGCTTTCTGTAGGCTGGACGCACACTGGAGTTTCTGCTTGAGGCAGAGAGAGCTCAGCAGGGCGAGCCATGGCTGAAGGCAAAGCAGAGTGTTCTTTGGTGGAGCGAGGGCACCGTGTGCTGGCTGACAAGCAAGGGAGAAGCCTCCCTCCAAATGAGTTCCTGAGGCCATTCCCAAGCAGGAGGCACTCTGGCTGCACAAGCTAGAGAGTCCTGCTTAGGACTTCCCTCTGGCAACAGAGTGGGTGCCAAGGGCGTGTGGGTGGGAAGGGGCTCGGAAGCCACAGGGGAGGCTTTGGGCCCCCAGTGCTCTCCGATGGAAAACGCTGCAGGCCCCAGCATCCATGAACTCCTCCAAGGCTTGGCAGTGGGAAAGCTGTCCACAGCCGAAGGCTCCCTGCCAAGGGCTGCAGGCCTTTCTGCATGGCTCAGCTGCAGCTTCCTTGCAGGCTGCTGGTCCAGGGGCGTGTGTCCCCTGGTCCAGGGTGCTGGAGGAGGAGCTCCTAGCAAGGGGAGAGCAAGCCCCTTGTTTCCTTGGCGTAGACTGGCCTGTGCCCCCAGAGGCCTGCCAGCAGTGAAGACAGTGCAGGCAGCGAAGAGGTGGCAGGAGTCCTGCTTGCAAGTGGGGTCATGACTGTTCTGTGCTCAGGCCCCAGTGGCCACGTGCACACACAGCCTCTGGACCCGCAGCTTCCCAGCAGTGCAAGAGACACACAGGCAACACCCTGGGGCCTGCTCGAATGAACTGTGCTCTGTCGAGGTCCTGCTGGCTGGCAGTGGCCTAGGCCAGCACAGGCCCTAGGGAGGCCTGGCTGAGCCTGGGATGGGTCCCAAACTTGCAGTGCCCAGGGAAAGCCTGGGACTGGAGGCCAGGCTACAGGCTCATTCCAGCTTGAGCCTGGTGCCCAGAGCCTTCAGCTGGGACTTGCAGGGGCAATGCTCAGCACAGTGGCTTTGGCCTGCCATCCACGTGCCTCACTCGGGCCGTCCTGCCTGTCAGACCCACACTCCCTAGAAGTGTGTTCCTGAGGCAGTTGGATAGTTGGGGCAGTGGCGGCTCTCCCAGCATGGGAGCTCTGCCTAGAACAGTGCTCTGCGTCCAAAGAGGATTCCCTGCACCTCAGGCACTGGGGAGAGATTTTGGGCACACAGGAGACCCCTGGCACACGCAGTGTTTCCCCACGGAAAGCAGTGTGAGAAGGAGCCCCTGCCAGGGAAAGCATGGCACTCTCCCCTAGAAGCCCTCCATGCAACAGGCTGTCATGGACTCGGCTACAGGCCTTTGGGGCTGGACAGACTGCAGCTCCTCAGGGGGCTCTGGGTCAGTTTGCACTCCCCTGCGAGGAAACGAGGCGTGTGGGATGATTCCCTGCCCAAGAATGGCAAGCAGCCTGCTCCTTCCAATGAGACGCACGTGTGGTGTGAGAGGCTTGGCAGCAGAGAAGAAGCAAGAGGGGCAGCCAGAGAGGGGATGTGCATGCAGCTTGAAGGCCCCAGATCTCCTCCATCCCCACCAGGGAATGCCGGCTCTGCCCGCCAGGCCCCATTCACAGGAGGGCACCCAGCTTCAGGATCTGCCCTTTCCCAGCCATGAAACCACACACAGCCCACACGCTGAGCCCTGCCAAGGGGGAACGTTGCTCCCCGCATGGGCCGAATGGCACGACTGGGTTAGGGCAGAGAAGGCCCTAGGAGGCCTTCAGGGTGCTGCCACAGCACAGCAGTGCTCAGGCAAAGGCACTCTGCTTTCTGTAGGCTGGACGCACACTGGAGTTTCTGCTTGAGGCAGAGAGAGCTCAGCAGGGCGAGCCATGGCTGAAGGCAAAGCAGAGTGTTCTTTGGTGGAGCGAGGGCACCGTGTGCTGGCTGACAAGCATGGGAGAAGCCTCCCTCCAAATGAGTTCCTGAGGCCATTCCCAAGCAGGAGGCACTCTGGCTGCACAAGCTAGAGAGTCCTGCTTAGGACTTCCCTCTGGCAACAGAGTGGGTGCCAAGGGCGTGTGGGTGGGAAGGGGCTCGGAAGCCACAGGGGAGGCTTTGGGCCCCCAGTGCTCTCCGATGGAAAACGCTGCAGGCCCCAGCATCCATGAACTCCTCCAAGGCTTGGCAGTGGGAAAGCTGTCCACAGCCGAAGGCTCCCTGCCAAGGGCTGCAGGCCTTTCTGCATGGCTCAGCTGCAGCTTCCTTGCAGGCTGCTGGTCCAGGGGCATGTGTCCCCTGGTCCAGGGTGCTGGAGGAGGAGCTCCTAGCAAGGGGAGAGCAAGCCCCTTGTTTCCTTGGCGTAGACTGGCCTGTGCCCCCAGAGGCCTGCCAGCAGTGAAGACAGTGCAGGCAGCGAAGAGGTGGCAGGAGTCCTGCTTGCAAGTGGGGTCATGACTGTTCTGTGCTCAGGCCCCAGTGGCCACGTGCACACACAGCCTCTGGACCAGCAGCTTCCCAGCAGTGCAAGAGACACACAGGCAACACCCTGGGGCCTGCTCGAATGAACTGTGCTCTGTCGAGGTCCTGCTGGCTGGCAGTGGCCTAGGCCAGCACAGGCCCTAGGGAGGCCTGGCTGAGCCTGGGATGGGTCCCAAACTTGCAGTGCCCAGGGAAAGCCTGGGACTGGAGGCCAGGCTACAGGCTCATTCCAGCTTGAGCCTGGTGCCCAGAGCCTTCAGCTGGGACTTGCAGGGGCAATGCTCAGCACAGTGTCTTTGGCCTGCCATCCACGTGCCTCACTCGGGCCGTCCTGCCTGTCAGACCCACACTCCCTAGAAGTGTGTTCCTGAGGCAGTTGGATAGTTGGGGCAGTGGCGGCTCTCCCAGCATGGGAGCTCTGCCTAGAACAGTGCTCTGCGTCCAAAGAGGATTCCCTGCACCTCAGGCACTGGGGAGAGATTTTGTGCACACAGGAGACCCCTGGCACACGCAGTGTTTCCCCACGGAAAGCAGTGTGAGAAGGAGCCCCTGCCAGGGAAAGCATGGCACTCTCCCCTAGAAGCCCTCCATGCAACAGGCTGTCATGGACTCGGCTACAGGCCTTTGGGGCTGGACAGACTGCAGCTCCTCAGGGGGCTCTGGGTCAGTTTGCACTCCCCTGCGAGGAAACGAGGCGTGTGGGATGATTCCCTGCCCAAGAATGGCAAGCAGCCTGCTCCTTCCAATGAGACGCACGTGTGGTGTGAGAGGCTTGGCAGCAGAGAAGAAGCAAGAGGGGCAGCCAGAGAGGGGATGTGCATGCAGCTTGAAGGCCCCAGATCTCCTCCATCCCCACCAGGGAATGCCGGCTCTGCCCGCCAGGCCCCATTCACAGGAGGGCACCCAGCTTCAGGATCTGCCCTTTCCCAGCCATGAAACCACACACAGCCCACACGCTGAGCCCTGCCAAGGGGGAACGTTGCTCCCCGCATGGGCCGAATGGCACGACTGGGTTAGGGCAGAGAAGGCCCTAGGAGGCCTTCAGGGTGCTGCCACAGCACAGCAGTGCTCAGGCAAAGGCACTCTGCTTTCTGTAGGCTGGACGCACACTGGAGTTTCTGCTTGAGGCAGAGAGAGCTCAGCAGGGCGAGCCATGGCTGAAGGCAAAGCAGAGTGTTCTTTGGTGGAGCGAGGGCACCGTGTGCTGGCTGACAAGCATGGGAGAAGCCTCCCTCCAAATGAGTTCCTGAGGCCATTCCCAAGCAGGAGGCACTCTGGCTGCACAAGCTAGAGAGTCCTGCTTAGGACTTCCCTCTGGCAACAGAGTGGGTGCCAAGGGCGTGTGGGTGGGAAGGGGCTCGGAAGCCACAGGGGACGCTTTGGGCCCCCAGTGCTCTCCGATGGAAAACGCTGCAGGCCCCAGCATCCATGAACTCCTCCAAGGCTTGGCAGTGGGAAAGCTGTCCACAGCCGAAGGCTCCCTGCCAAGGGCTGCAGGCCTTTCTGCATGGCTCAGCTGCAGCTTCCTTGCAGGCTGCTGGTCCAGGGGCGTGTGTCCCCTGGTCCAGGGTGCTGGAGGAGGAGCTCCTAGCAAGGGGAGAGCAAGCCCCTTGTTTCCTTGGCGTAGACTGGCCTGTGCCCCCAGAGGCCTGCCAGCAGTGAAGACAGTGCAGGCAGCGAAGAGGTGGCAGGAGTCCTGCTTGCAAGTGGGGTCATGACTGTTCTGTGCTCAGGCCCCAGTGGCCACGTGCACACACAGCCTCTGGACCCGCAGCTTCCCAGCAGTGCAAGAGACACACAGGCAACACCCTGGGGCCTGCTCGAATGAACTGTGCTCTGTCGAGGTCCTGCTGGCTGGCAGTGGCCTAGGCCAGCACAGGCCCTAGGGAGGCCTGGCTGAGCCTGGGATGGGTCCCAAACTTGCAGTGCCCAGGGAAAGCCTGGACTGGAGGCCAGGCTCCAGGCTCATTCCAGCTTGAGCCTGGTGCCCAGAGCCTTCAGCTGGGACTTGCAGGGGCAATGCTCAGCACAGTGGCTTTGGCCTGCCATCCACGTGCCTCACTCGGGCCGTCCTGCCTGTCAGACCCACACTCCCTAGAAGTGTGTTCCTGAGGCAGTTGGATAGTTGGGGCAGTGGCGGCTCTCCCAGCATGGGAGCTCTGCCTAGAACAGTGCTCTGCGTCCAAAGAGGATTCCCTGCACCTCAGGCACTGGGGAGAGATTTTGTGCACACAGGAGACCCCTGGCACACGCAGGGTTTCCCCACGGAAAGCAGTGTGAGAAGGAGCCCCTGCCAGGGAAAGCATGGCACTCTCCCCTAGAAGCCCTCCATGCAACAGGCTGTCATGGACTCGGCTACAGGCCTTTGGGGCTGGAGAGACTGCAGCTCCTCAGGGGGCTCTGGGTCAGTTTGCACTCCCCTGCGAGGAAACGAGGCGTGTGGGATGATTCCCTGCCCAAGAATGGCAAGCAGCCTGCTCCTTCCAATGAGACGCACGTGTGGTGTGAGAGGCTTGGCAGCAGAGAAGAAGCAAGAGGGGCAGCCAGAGAGGGGATGTGCATGCAGCTTGAAGGCCCCAGATCTCCTCCATCCCCACCAGGGAATGCCGGCTCTGCCCGCCAGGCCCCATTCACAGGAGGGCACCCAGCTTCAGGATCTGCCCTTTCCCAGCCATGAAACCACACACAGCCCACACACTGAGCCCTGCCAAGGGGGAACGTTGCTCCCCGCATGGGCCGAATGGCACGACTGGGTTAGGGCAGAGAAGGCCTAGGAGGCCTTCAGGGTGCTGCCACAGCACAGCAGTGCTCAGGCAAAGGCACTCTGCTTTCTGTAGGCTGGACGCACACTGGAGTTTCTGCTTGAGGCAGAGAGAGCTCAGCAGGGCGAGCCATGGCTGAAGGCAAAGCAGAGTGTTCTTTGGTGGAGCGAGGGCACCGTGTGCTGGCTGACAAGCAAGGGAGAAGCCTCCCTCCAAATGAGTTCCTGAGGCCATTCCCAAGCAGGAGGCACTCTGGCTGCACAAGCTAGAGAGTCCTGCTTAGGACTTCCCTCTGGCAACAGAGTGGGTGCCAAGGGCGTGTGGGTGGGAAGGGGCTCGGAAGCCACAGGGGAGGCTTTGGGCCCCCAGTGCTCTCCGATGGAAAACGCTGCAGGCCCCAGCATCCATGAACTCCTCCAAGGCTTGGCAGTGGGAAAGCTGTCCACAGCCGAAGGCTCCCTGCCAAGGGCTGCAGGCCTTTCTGCATGGCTCAGCTGCAGCTTCCTTGCAGGCTGCTGGTCCAGGGGCGTGTGTCCCCTGGTCCAGGGTGCTGGAGGAGGAGCTCCTAGCAAGGGAGAGCAAGCCCCTTGTTTCCTTGGCGTAGACTGGCCTGTGCCCCCAGAGGCCTGCCAGCAGTGAAGACAGTGCAGGCAGCGAAGAGGTGGCAGGAGTCCTGCTTGCAAGTGGGGTCATGACTGTTCTGTGCTCAGGCCCCAGTGGCCACGTGCACACACAGCCTCTGGACCCGCAGCTTCCCAGCAGTGCAAGAGACACACAGGCAACACCCTGGGGCCTGCTCGAATGAACTGTGCTCTGTCGAGGTCCTGCTGGCTGGCAGTGGCCTAGGCCAGCACAGGCCCTAGGGAGGCCTGGCTGAGCCTGGGATGGGTCCCAAACTTGCAGTGCCCAGGGAAAGCCTGGGACTGGAGGCCAGGCTACAGGCTCATTCCAGCTTGAGCCTGGTGCCCAGAGCCTTCAGCTGGGACTTGCAGGGGCAATGCTCAGCACAGTGGCTTTGGCCTGCCATCCACGTGCCTCACTCGGGCCGTCCTGCCTGTCAGACCCACACTCCCTAGAAGTGTGTTCCTGAGGCAGTTGGATAGTTGGGGCAGTGGCGGCTCTCCCAGCATGGGAGCTCTGCCTAGAACAGTGCTCTGCGTCCAAAGAGGATTCCCTGCACCTCAGGCACTGGGGAGAGATTTTGGGCACACAGGAGACCCCTGGCACACGCAGTGTTTCCCCACGGAAAGCAGTGTGAGAAGGAGCCCCTGCCAGGGAAAGCATGGCACTCTCCCCTAGAAGCCCTCCATGCAACAGGCTGTCATGGACTCGGCTACAGGCCTTTGGGGCTGGACAGACTGCAGCTCCTCAGGGGGCTCTGGGTCAGTTTGCACTCCCCTGTGAGGAAACGAGGCGTGTGGGATGATTCCCTGCCCAAGAATGGCAAGCAGCCTGCTCCTTCCAATGAGACGCACGTGTGGTGTGAGAGGCTTGGCAGCAGAGAAGAAGCAAGAGGGGCAGCCAGAGAGGGGATGTGCATGCAGCTTGAAGGCCCCAGATCTCCTCCATCCCCACCAGGGAATGCCGGCTCTGCCCGCCAGGCCCCATTCACAGGAGGGCACCCAGCTTCAGGATCTGCCCTTTCCCAGCCATGAAACCACACACAGCCCACACGCTGAGCCCTGCCAAGGGGGAACGTTGCTCCCCGCATGGGCCGAATGGCACGACTGGGTTAGGGCAGAGAAGGCCCTAGGAGGCCTTCAGGGTGCTGCCACAGCACAGCAGTGCTCAGGCAAAGGCACTCTGCTTTCTGTAGGCTGGACGCACACTGGAGTTTCTGCTTGAGGCAGAGAGAGCTCAGCAGGGCGAGCCATGGCTGAAGGCAAAGCAGAGTGTTCTTTGGTGGAGCGAGGGCACCGTGTGCTGGCTGACAAGCATGGGAGAAGCCTCCCTCCAAATGAGTTCCTGAGGCCATTCCCAAGCAGGAGGCACTCTGGCTGCACAAGCTAGAGAGTCCTGCTTAGGACTTCCCTCTGGCAACAGAGTGGGTGCCAAGGGCGTGTGGGTGGGAAGGGGCTCGGAAGCCACAGGGGAGGCTTTGGGCCCCCAGTGCTCTCCGATGGAAAACGCTGCAGGCCCCAGCATCCATGAACTCCTCCAAGGCTTGGCAGTGGGAAAGCTGTCCACAGCCGAAGGCTCCCTGCCAAGGGCTGCAGGCCTTTCTGCATGGCTCAGCTGCAGCTTCCTTGCAGGCTGCTGGTCCAGGGGCATGTGTCCCCTGGTCCAGGGTGCTGGAGGAGGAGCTCCTAGCAAGGGGAGAGCAAGCCCCTTGTTTCCTTGGCGTAGACTGGCCTGTGCCCCCAGAGGCCTGCCAGCAGTGAAGACAGTGCAGGCAGCGAAGAGGTGGCAGGAGTCCTGCTTGCAAGTGGGGTCATGACTGTTCTGTGCTCAGGCCCCAGTGGCCAA